>NC_069500.1:476527257-476827257 GCF_027579735.1 Bombina bombina
TGCAGAGCAGATAACTCTGAAACTCTTCTAGCAGAAGAAATTGCAACCAAAAACAAAACTTTCCAAGATAATAACTTAATATCTACGGAATGTAAGGGTTCAAACGGAACCCCTTGAAGAACTGAAAGAACTAGATTTAGACTCCAGGGAGGAGTCAAAGGTCTGTAAACAGGCTTGATCCTAACCAGAGCCTGAACAAATGCTTGAACATCTGGCACAGCTGCCAGTCTTTTGTGAAGTAAAACAGATAAAGCAGAGATCTGTCCCTTAAGAGAACTTGCAGATAATCCTTTCTCCAAACCTTCTTGTAGAAAGGATAGAATCTTAGGAATTTTTATCTTGTTCCATGGGAATCCTTTAGATTCACACCAACAGATATATTTTTTCCATATTTTATGGTAATTTTTTTTAGTTACAGGCTTTCTAACCTGAATCAGAGTATCTATTACAGAATCTGAAAACCCACGCTTTGATAAAATCAAGCGTTCAATCTCCAAGCCGTCAGTTGGAGGGAAACCAGATTCGGATGTTTGAATGGACCCTGAACAAGAAGGTCCTGTCTCAAAGGTAGCTTCCATGGTGGAGCCGATGACATATTCACCAGGTCTGCATACCAAGTCCTGCGTGG
The DNA here is from genome assembly GCF_027579735.1 of Bombina bombina. NCBI lineage: Eukaryota > Metazoa > Chordata > Amphibia > Anura > Bombinatoridae > Bombina > Bombina bombina. The sequence goes on from NC_069500.1 coordinate 476,527,886, forward strand.
CCACGCAGGAGCTATCAAGATCACTGAGGCCCTCTCCTGATTGATCCTGGCTACCAGCCTGGGGATGAGAGGAAACGGTGGGAATACATAAGCTAGGTTGAAGGTCCAAGGTGCTACTAGTGCATCTACTAGGGTCGCCTTGGGATCCCTGGATCTGGACCCGTAGCAAGGAACCTTGAAGTTCTGACGAGACGCCATCAGATCCATGTCTGGAATGCCCCATAATTGAGTTATTTGGGCAAAGATTTTCGGATGGAGTTCCCACTCCCCCGGATGGAATGTCTGACGACTCAGAAAATCCGCCTCCCAATTTTCCACTCCTGGGATGTGGATCGCAGACAAGTGGCAGGAGTGATCCTCCGCCCATTGAATTATCTTGGTCACTTTTTTCATCGCCAGGGAAGTCCTTGTTCCCCCCTGATGATTGATATATGCAACGGTCGTCATGTTGTCTGACTGAAACCTTATGAATTTGGCCTTTGCTAGTTGAGGCCAAGCTCTGAGAGCATTGAATATCGCTCTCAGTTCCAGAATGTTTATCGGGAGAAGAGACTCTTCCCGAGACCATAGACCCTGAGCTTTCAGGGATTCCCAGACCGCGCCCCAGCCCACTAGGCTGGCGTCGGTTGTGACAATGACCCACTCTGGTCTGCGGAAGCTCATTCCCTGTGACAGATTGTCCAGGGTCAGCCACCAACGGAGTGAATCTCTGGTCTTTTGATCTACTTGAATCGTCGGAGACAAGTCTGTATAATCCCCATTCCACTGTCTGAGCATGCACAGTTGTAATGGTCTTAGATGAATTCGTGCAAAAGGAACTATGTCCATTGTTGCAACCATCAATCCTATTACTTCCATGCACTGCGCTATGGAAGGACGAGGAACAGAATGAAGTACTTGACAAGAGCTTAGAAGTTTTGATTTTCTGACCTCTGTCAGAAAAATCCTCATTTCTAAGGAATCTATTATTGTTCCCAAGAAGGGAACTCTTGTTGACGGGGACAGAGAACTTTTTTCTTTGTTCACCTTCCATCCGTGAGATCTGAGAAAGGCTAGGACGATGTCCGTATGAGCCTTTGCTTTTGACAGGGACGACGCTTGAATCAGGATGTCGTCCAAGTAAGGTACTACTGCAATGCCCCTTGGTCTTAGAACCGCTAGAAGGGACCCTAGTACCTTTGTGAAAATCCTTGGAGCAGTGGCTAATCACAAACTGGTAATGCTTGTCCAGAAAAGCGAACCTTAGGAACTGATGATGTTCCTTGTGGATAGGAATATGTAGGTATGCATCCTTTAAATCCACGGTAGTCATAAATTGATTTTCCTGGATAGTAGGTAGGATCGTTCGAATAGTTTCCATTTTGAACGATGGTACCCTGAGAAATTTGTTTAGGATCTTTAGATCCAAAATTGGTCTGAATGTTCCCTCTTTTTTGGGAACTATGAACAGATTGGAATAAAATCCCATTCCTTGTTCTCTTATTGGAACTGGATGTATCACTCCCATCTTTAACAGGTCTTCTACACAATGTAAGAATGCCTGTCTCTTTATTTGGTTTGAAGATAATTGAGACCTGTGGAACCTTCCCCTTGGGGGTAGTTCCTTGAATTCCAGGAGATAACCTTGAGAAACTATTTCTAGCGCCCAAGGATCCTGAACATCTCTTGCCCAAGCCTGAGCAAAGAGAGAAAGTCTGCCCCCCACTAGATCCGGTCCCGGATCGGGGGCTATCCCTTCATGCTGTTTTGGTAGCAGTGGTAGGCTTCTTGGCCTGCTTACCCTTGTTCCAGCCTTGCATTGGTTTCCAGGCTGGTTTGGGTTGTGAAGTATTACCCTCTTGCTTAGAGGATACAGAATTAGAGACTGGTCCGTTTCTGCGAAAGGGACGAAAATTAGGCTTATTATTAGCCTTAAAAGACCTATCCTGTGGGAGGGCGTGGCCCTTTCCCCCAGTGATGTCTGAAATAATCTCTTTCAAATCAGGTCCAAATAATGTTTTACCTTTGAAAGGAATGTTAAGCAATTTTGTCTTGGAAGACACATCCACTGACCAAGACTTTAGCCAAAGCACTCTGCGCGCCACGACAGCAAACCCTGAATTTTTCGCCGCTAATCTAGCTAATTGCAAAGCGGCATCTAAAACAAAAGAGTTAGCCAATTTAAGTGCTAGAAATCTGTCCATAACCTCCTCATACGAAGATTCTTTACTGAGCGATTTTTCTAGTTCCTCGAACCAGAAACACGCTGCCGTAGTGACAGGAACAATGCATGAAATTGGTTGTAGAAGGTAACCTTGCTGTACAAAAATCTTTTTAAGCAAACCCTCTAATTTCTTATCCATAGGATCTTTGAAAGCACAACTATCTTCGATAGGAATAGTAGTGCGTTTGTTTAGAGTAGAAACCGCCCCCTCGACCTTGGGGACTGTCTGCCATAAGTCCTTTCTGGGGTCGACTATAAGAAATCATTTCTTAAATATAGGGGGGGGGAACAAAAGGTATGCCGGGCCTTTCCCACTCTTTATTTACTATGTCCGCCACCCGCTTGGGTATAGGAAAAGCGTCGGGGGGCACCGGAACCTCTAGGAACTTGTCCATCTTACATAATTTCTCTGGAATGACCAAATTGTCACAATCATCCAGAGTAGATAACACCTCCTTAAGCAGTGCGCGGAGATGTTCTAATTTAAATTTAAATGTCACAACATCAGGTTCAGCTTGATGAGAAATTTTTCCTGAATCTGAAATTTCTCCATCAGACAAAACCTCCCTCATGGCCCCTTGAGATTGGTGTGAGGGTATGTCAGAACAGTTATCATCAGCGTCCTCTTGCTCTTCAGTGTTTAAAGCAGAGCAATCGCGCTTTCTCTGATAAGTAGGCATTTTGGATAAAAGATTTGCTATGGAGTTATCCATTACAGCCGTTAATTGTTGCATGGTAATAAGTATTGGCGCACTAGATGTACTAGGGGCCTCCTGTGTGGGCATAACTGGTGTAGACACAGTAGGGGATGATGTAGTATCATGTTTACTCCCCTCATTTGAGGAATCATCTTGGGCAATATCATTATCTGTGGCATTACTGTCCTTACTTTGTTTGGACACTATGGCACAATTATCACATAAATTTAAATGGGGAGACACATTGGCTTTCATACATATAGAACATAGCTTATCTGATGGTACAGACATGTTAAACAGGCTTAAACTTGTCAACAAAGCACAAAAAACGTTTTAAAATAAAACCGTTACTGTCACTTTAAATTTCAAACTGAAAACACTTTATTACTGAATATGTGAAAAAGTATGAAGGAATTGTTCAAAATTCACCAAAATTTCACCACAGTGTCTTAAAGCATTAAAAGTATTGCACACCAAATTTCAGAGCTTTAACCCTTAAATTAACGGAACCGGAGCCGTTTTTACATTTAACCCCTATACAGTCCCAGAATGAGGCTCTGTCTATAACTAGAAAGGCCCCCATCTGAAAAAGGTGTCCAACACAGTGCCTGCCGTTTTTCTAAACGTTCCCCAAGATTATAATACCAATAATTAGTTAGAATCTGCATAATATGCCTAGTAAAGCAATAGTTTTAGCCCAGAAAAATGTCTACCAGTTTTTAAGCCCTTTTTGAAGCCCTTTATTCTTTTATGTTTAACTAAGAAAATGGCTTACCGGTCCCCATGAGGGGAAATGACAGCCTTCCAGCATTACATGGTCTTGTTAGAAATATGGCTAGTCATACCTTAAGCAGAAAAGACTGCTAACTGTTTCCCCCAACTGAAGTTACTTCATCTCAACAGTCCTGTGTGCAAACAGCAATCGATTTTAGTTACTGTCTGCTAAAATCATCTTCCTCTGACAAACAGAAATCTTCATCCTTTTCTGTTTCAGAGTAAATAGTACATACCAGCACTATTTTAAAATAACAAACACTTGATAGAAGAATAAAACTACATTTAAACACCAAAAAACTCTTAACCATCTCCGTGGAGATGTTGCCTGTGCAACGGCAAAGAGAATGACTGGGGTGGGCGGAGCCTAGGAGGGATCATGTGACCAGCTTTGCTGGGACTCTTTGCCATTTCCTGTTGGGGAAGAGAATATCCCACAAGTAAGGATGACGCCGTGGACCGGACACACCAATGTTGGAGAAATGTGTGTTATCAGGATCTGAGGTGAGAGCATGATGACGTTGTGCATATTTTAACCAGCGTGCAAATTAGCCAACTCCCACTTCAGCTAAGTCCCTTTTCTTGAGCTTCCCATTCTCTATGATGGTGCATATAGGCAAAGTGTCACCCAAGCAACATGTTGGTAGTCTGTGTATTATGAGGCCCCCTCTAATTCAGCTTTACAGGAGATTGGGGTCATAGTGAAATGTAGTGTGGAAATATGGTGTTTTTTGGTCAATATATAATAACAGTTTTGAAAAAGACCTTGCAAGATAGGGTAGAGAGCGATCTGTGCTGGTCTAGATGATTTTAATAAGTTAGATTCTATAGATGTTCACGCCTTGCTATCCATGTGGCAGTGCCAGTCTACAATGTATTGCAGGGAAACATTTGATAATAGTTATGCTGGCACACCATCACCAAGCTCTGTATTGTCTACTGCTCTGTACACTATGGTCTATTAATTCAAGTCTTAACAGGTCCTCAAATGAAGGAATTGATTGCTTTAGTTTGCTAAGGAAAGTCACCATAAGTCGAAACGGGACTGCTTCCATGACATAACAAAGACATGGGAGAACATTCATCTTAACCATATGAATACGTCCTATCCATGAAATCAGTTTACCTAATTAGCAATTGAGATTCAAGGCTGTTTATCCCTTGCATGATCCTTTCAAATTACTCCCTTCCCTGCTTCTTTTCTAACCAGAAATATTGTTTATTTTATTTTAAGTTCCAGTTCCATTACATCCCATTTGTGTAATATTTAGCTCAACAAGTTTAGGTCCCTTTATGGGAAAGATCCCTGCAATCTCCCTCCATCTGTTCCCATTTTATTATCTTTTCCACTTCAGTATTCTCTTTCCTGCTTTATCATAAACAAAATTAAGTTCACTGTTAGAAGATGTTTCTGTTTTGCTTCCAACATATTGTAACTTGACATTTGTTAGATGGTATCTTTTTTGCCTTATTACATGACAGTCCATATCCTGATTGATTCTGGTATTTTACTTAGTTAAATCCATCCAATCAAAAACTATTCTCCTAATTATAAGAACTTTATCTCAAACTATATTAAAATGGACATTTTATTCAATTATTTTCTTTGTTCCATATAAAAGAGGACATTTCAAAATGTATTACAGTTCGGCTTTTCTTTTTCTTTTATAAAACAATAATGCATGTTCCTGTCTTGAATAAACCAACATTTAATTTTTATTAGCAGGAGATATGCGGCTGATAAAACAGTATAAGATTCAGTAACAATTTAAGCATCTTTTATCTTACAATTTTTCAACATCTTTAAATGCTTCTCTCTAATATGCATGGTAGATTTATATTAGTGCAATGCCCATTTAAATATGAGACAGTAGGGAAGTTTTAGATTAATAAAAACAGAAAAGAATAATAGATTTACACGTTCAATAAATTCTTTTTCTAGGATATCCATTTAATATTATATTGGATATATAGAGATGGAAGCATGGACAAGTAGAAGATTAGTCTCTCAAAACAGGTTATTGTTGAAAGAGCTTTATTGGAGTTTTCAATTTAAAATTAAGCATTAAAATCATCCATAAAAAATGAGAGCTGCCATGAGTCTATATTTATGAAAGGTCGTGCTAAACTAGGCTTATTGTGTAATTATGCCAACATAATGATATATAACGTGGAGAACTGTAACTATATAGATCTTAAACATAAGAGCACATAGCAATTCTAGTTTTATAATTACCACTCTTTAAAGGGAACCTTATGTTTCTTGGTCTAATGTCTTCAGTGATCATATCTTTCCAACTTTCACTGAGTCTTATACAATAGTTGTGACAGCCAAAGGCTTATATCATAATACAATTTGATACTTGCAAATCTCTTTACAACATAAAATCTTCAGAAGCAACAATGATACTTCAGTGCTAAACATTAATCATCAAACAATAGCTACATTCAATGCCTTAGTCTATCCATAAAACATTGTTTCGTAGCCAAGGTTTCTAGACACTCTATTGTGTTAATGGGAGGGAGCACTTACTGAATGTTCCTTAAAACTGATAGGATACCTTGTAGAACATGAGACTGATAAACTTATGGAAGTAACTGAAGAAATTACTAAAATCAGTGAGGAATTGAAACAATTTGAATCTAGGGATGATTTTCCAAAATCATACAATAAAACCAAAAGCGAAGTAGAAAAATTTGCTAAGTTTATCTCCGATAAAAAAGAGAGAAAGATTGATAGGGATTTGACAGATTATACCCAGGGTATACTCATGGAGTCATAGCCCTAATAATTACCCAGATTCTGACCTTACTGATAAGGAACCTGAACTATCTAAAAACATCTAAGCCAATACTCAGTAAAAAGACTAAACCTCATATCAGTCTAAGTAGTGCCCCTTTAGGAGGAGGATTAGGAGGAGAAGAGGGAATACAACCCCGCACAAGGCAACAAGTACGGTTCAGCCAGAAGAACCATTTTCACAGTTACAAGATCCAATCCCACAAAAAGAATTAAATGACCTAGATACAGGTATAACTGACTTAAATATCATCAACTTATGTGACAAAATCACCCCTTGTATGAATAGGAAGACATAATAACCCTTCATCTAGTCTAAAACATATACAGTATATAACAGATAACACTGATGAGTCTAATGGAGAATGAGAGTGGTTGAATACTATGGTCAAGAAGTTAGCATATTTATATAAATAACAACATGCTTTAAATCAAAGTATTCCCAAACTAGTAACATCAAGTAAACAATCAGTGTTATAAACAGAAACTATATAACATTATAGTTTAAATTTAACATATAGATAATAGGTGTTACTGATGAATTTAATGTATACAAGTGGTTGTACACCATAGATATTAAGTCACCTTATTCATATATGTAACACCATATCTTAAATCATGGTACCCCCTTCATATATTCAATCCAGTAACAGTAACTAAGACAGGATATGAATCAGATTAAATATGTTATCAAGAACATCACACTACCCACTGTTAAACAAAGAATGATAATACGGCCTCATTGTTAGAAAAGATGAATGCATCATTGAAATCAATACGATTACAAGGCTTAGGCAACTTTATGTTGATAAACATAAAAGGTGTGTGTACCCCGATCCAATGACCAGTCTTTAAGAATCTGACGTTACCGCGGTGGGCGTGTAATATACACGCGATCCAATAGTTTATCCCAATTTGCTGTCATCATACTTGTGGGCGTGTTTTTACACGCCATAAAAAGCTGATGACCCGGCGGTGCGATCATTCCTTTGATAAAGCCGGCAACGGCGAAACATGTCAGGAAGAGTAGGGTCTTGGTGAGGAGTCCTAAGAGCTCCTGTAATTTTAGCTAGCCTTAAAGGGACAGTCAAAACACCAGAATTTTTATTGTTTTAAAAGATAGATAATCCCTTTATTACCCATTTCCCAGTTTTGCATAACCAACACAGTTATAATAATATACTTTTAACCTCTGTGATTATCTTGTATCTAAGCCTCTGCAAACTGACCCTTTTTCAGTTCTTTTGACAGACTTGCAGTCTAGCCAATCAGTGCCTGCTCCCAGATAACTTCTTGTGCATACAAGACTAACACCCTCTAGTGGTGAAAAACTGTTAAAGGACTATTAAACACAGTAGATTTGCATAATCAACAAATGCATGATAACAAGACAATACAATAGCATTTACTCTGAATTTCAAATAAATAGTAGATTCTTTTCTAACAAATTTCAAAGTTATGTATATTTCCACTCCCCCTGTACCATGTGACAGCAATCAGCCAATCACAAATGCATATACGTATAGTCTATGAGTTCTTGCACATGCTCAGTAGGAGCTGGTGACTCAAAAAGTGTAAATATAAAAGATTGTGCACATTTTTTTTAATGGAAGTAAATTGGAAAGTTGTTTAAAATGACATGCTGTATCTGACTCATGAACAATTAATAAAACCTGAGTGTCCCTTTAAAATGCAATCTGAAAGAGGTGGGCTTCAAGGTCTAAGAAATTAGCATATGAACCTCCTAGGTTAAGCTTTCAACTAAGAATACCAAGAGAACAAAGCAAAATTGGTGATAAAAGTAAATTGGAAAATAGTTTAAAATTACATGCTCTATCTGAATCATGAAAGTTTATTTTGGCCTAGACTGTCCCTTTAAGTTAACCTTTTTACTGTAGTCAATGTCAATATATTGATACTATGACCAGTGTCTTGTTATGTAAATAGTGGAGCTGGTAGTAAGAGTTATTCTACTACTTGTCTAACTGTGGCAGTTCTAAGCTAACGATTAGTCAGTAATAAAGCTTCACTATAACTAACACCTTTCAAGCAGTAACTGGTGCGAGCTACGTATGGGGTAATACTAACTTCTGTTGATAATTTAAGAAAGTGACTTTATAAGCTAAATAGTTGCTAGCTATAAAACAGGAGGATGAACTCTAGCACTACTAAGAAAATTTGGGGCTAAGATAGGTATCACAATTTAGTAAACTGATATAGAGACTGTATGATACGAAAATTGTGTGATATATAGCACAAGAGGAAGCTAGAATCGATACAAGCAGCTAATAAAACTGAATCTATACTGCAGAAGTATTCTGTGATTTAATACATAAGATACTATTAAAGTGATGAACAATTTATAAAATTATTGTTAAGTTATCCCATGAGTAAAAGCTTGCATGATATAAAGGGATAATCCCTGTATACTTTATGAAAATAAAGGCATACAGCACCGAAGCAAGAAATAAGTGATATAAGCTGTCTGTAAGGTTGAATAGATACTGAATGATTGGCTGTGATTTAACTCACAGGGTACTACTTAAGATACCTAATATATAATAAAATCACTGGCAAAAGCATCTCTGAGTTGTGTGTCCCTTACTAACAACGGTACATACTATGATGATTATTATCACTAAAAATAGAACAATAACTAAACTTAACCACTATGCTAAGTGATATATATACATAGGATACCGTATTTCACACAAAAGTAAAGTATCTATTAAGGAAAGAGTACTGACAACGCAGTACATTGTAAACATAGAAGTACTGATCATAAAGTACCGTATCAACTTACAACTAACTCTTATGTTAATGGTATATGTTCGAACTATTAATGGACAGTAGTATTTCAAAACCTGTATCTTATATATAACCTGGACTAACGAAACCAAAAATGGAGATAAATAAGATTCACTTGGAATTACTGTGCTGAGTGGTATATACCACAACTGCTCCATCGGATATTATAATACTAATCTCTATTTGATAATAAGTACTGTAAATACAACACTTTATAAACTTATGAACATCTTATATTCTGACAGGTACTGTTAAATCACTACTACACTAATCTCATGATACATATATAACACTCAGAGGCTTGATTTCAGTTATATCAACAAATTATTGTACTGAGCTCTAATTTAAATTGGACACTATATCTAAGCTCTATCTTAAGACTTTTACTACAGAAGGTTACTTAAGTGTGCTTTTAATTTATTTCCTAATTTATAATAGACTTAATAAAAGTTATGCTTTAATTTAGTTCTATAAGTTCATTATAACATGCTGTTCTTACTACATCTGATCTGTAAGTAATAAACCTTGAGTGCTAAGTTTTGTATTCTTAGTAAGAGTAAGTCTCTTCTTACTCTTTTAAATAGTATTAACATATCACCCCAGTCTGTCACATTCCTTAATTTAGTATGCAATTATATTTTGACTATGCATGAGCTCAAACAAATTGTAGAGGCTAATTTGTCAAAATTTGAAATGGGCTTTAAAGGAAATGTCCAACTGGACAGATGTACAAATAAAAAATAGTGATAAAGGTGGGAACATAGTGATTTGGCCCACCACTGTGTGCATGGCAGAGGCTCTTAAGCAACTGAATAATCAAAACAATTACAAAAGACTGTTGGGGAACCCTACAGAATGTTTTCTGGAACACTACAATAAATTGATTGACGATGCACTTTCTAAAGATCTAATTGACAAAAAAGAACATACTTTTTTCAGTAAATAATCCAAGAGTAGCCACTTTATATCTTTTACCTAAGATACATAGAAATACAATTTGCCCCCCAGGAAGAGCAATTGTCTCTGGGATTGGGTCCCTTACAGAAAAAGCTAGCAAATATGTAGATGCTAGATTAAGAAATATAGTGGAAGCCCTTCCCTCATACACGAGAGACACAATGCATATACTCAATAAAATCCAAGATATTTAAATCACACAGAACTCAATACTTGTCACTTGTGACCTAGAGTCATTGTATACGAGCATACAGACAGAATGGGGTTTAAAAGCAGTAGCCCACTTTTTGGAAAAAAGCAAATAAATTGATGTGAAAATTAAAGAATTTATCATAAAACTTCTGAAGTTCGTTTTTACCCACAACTATTTTGTCTTTGATGATACATTTTTCCTACAAGTATGCAGCACTGCTATGGGCACATCTTGTGCCCCAACATATGCGAACATATACCTAGGCTGGTGGGAGGAAATGGTGGTATCCCATGACTCCTTGAGGAACCACACAAAACATATCTCCCACTGGTCTAGGTATATAGATGATATTCTACTCGTATAGGAGGGACCAGTAGAATTACTGGAAGATTTTTTCAAAATACTGAAATTCAATCCATTTGGCCTTTTTCTGACCTATAACATCATACAGAAAAGGTAGAATTCTTAGATTTAACTATCTATAAGACAGACGACAAATTAACCACAGAGGCATATAGGAAACCGACCACTACAAATAACATACTATAGGCCACTAGTCAACATCACCCCTATACCATTAGGGGTCTTCCTTATGGAGAATACCTGATGAGAAACTGTACTACTCAGGAATCTTTTAAGAAGGCCGCAAATCAATTAAGGGACAGACTCCTCAAACGTGGCTATTCTAAGAAATTACTAGCCAGAGCTTATCAAAAAGCCATGGCAAAGAATAGGTCTGATCTCCTTAAACCGAAAGATCATCAAGCAGCATCTGATACTTTAAGATTCATCTCTACTTTTAATTGCCAAAGTGAAAAATTAACTTAAATTGTTAATAAACATTGGCATGTTCTAAAAAGTGATGAACAATTGCAAAGATTTTTACCAGATAGACCTTCATTTACATTTAGATAACCTTACTGATAACCTCACTACTAGTCATTTCAATAGGAATGCGAACAAAGCACCTATTTATAAAGGTTCTGTCTCTTGTGGACATTGCAAGACATGCTAATACATGGTTAAAAAGGAAAATATAACAGACAGGTTAAAAAAGAACTGGAAAATTAAAACTCATATCAATTGTCAAAGCACAGATGTTATGTACTGTCTATCCTGTTTGTGTGACAGCCTCTATATAGGTAGAAGACAACGTGTGCTACGGTCGGTAGCGAGAAACACGCCACGCTGATACTCACCCGGCTTTTGCATTGAAAAGGTTAGTGCACAGGAGGCCGGCGGAGATGGGATCCTCAGTACAGCTGGGAAAAACCAGATGATTACTCCGCAACCGCACAGTGGGGCCACGATCACGGCACAACCTGAACGCTGCCGGGTGAGTCACTTTACATACTCTTCTATCTTATCCTCAACATTAAAAAGCCTGGAGCTGTAAAGGGAGACGCTTTTGTGTATTTGTATATGAACTGCTTATTTCTCTCTCACGGCTTGGCTTACTGACTGCTCAAACTCTGTTCCGGTGCTCCCATGGTTTCTTGTGACAGAGTTTATACATATCTGTAATTGTTTACCAGGGAGTGACTTACCATTATAAAAATAACATGGAGAACCGAGATTTATTCTCACTACAGTCTTGTGACATTATGGATTTAGGAAGACTAACAATCGAAGATACATTTGTGAATCAAAGAGAGACACTTTCTATTAGTGAAGTCTTTTTACAGTTAGAGCGTACCCTCATCCGAGAATATAGAGCATGGTGGGACAAACGCTCCTTGGAAAAGTATTTAATGATGGGACTGATTCCAAGAGGCCTGAGGTTGAATAAGTATCCTAGTTTTCAGGTTGATGATCCAGTGTTCATTGAAAAGTGGAATACTATCCTGACAGAATGCTCTAGGAGGCTAATGGAAATGATAATATCATTTAAAGAAACAGAACTGTCTAAAATACGTGAAGAAATAACTGAGTTACAGTTAAGGTTAAATGATTATACGACACATGTAAAATATTGTGATATGGATGTAATGTTGAAAGATTCTGTCAACAAATTTCGTGTTGAATTAGATAACTTTAAGCTAAAAAAATTCATGAGAGACAGTGAAGATCATGCACACAACAGGGTGTATACCTGGCATACATACAATTATACTTCACAGAACAAATCTAGATCTAGGTCTAGATCTCGTTCTAGAGGCAGGGTCACAACACAGACAGAGAAACATGTGTCATTTGCAACACCGCAAATATTACCCACTAATCATACAGAGCAGAATGTCTCTCTAGCTTCCCCTACACCCCTCCCATTAGTTAATACTGAACCTGATCAGGCAGTAAGACCTAAACCTAGTAGTGGAATCCGTATAGAGCCAATTGTGACCAGGCAATTTAACAAAAAGCCGAATGGGGAACAGGCAAGTTTTTTATCAACAGAACATAGGAGACAGGAATTTTTGACTGTCAAAGCTAATGAATTAAGACCTAATTTACAAGAGGTAGGACCAAGTCCAGTTACTAGGGAACAACAGGTTTTTCACAGGGACAACAACATAGGAGAGGGGGGAGGCAACGCAGGAAAAGGACAAAGAGGCAGAGGGGCAGGAAGAAACAAAAGACGAGGGGGTCGCAACAAATATGCAATCTAAATGTCATTAATCTCTCTAATGCCATACTTACCAAAGATGAACTAGAGGTTTTGGGATTAGGTTTGGGATTTGTACCAACCACTAAATTTAACCTGTTCAATACGATTGTTGATTTAAATAAATTTATTCGCAACTTGACACTCAGAAAGTTCTTCTGGATAAATGGTAAAGATGAGTTGGCAATAGAAACCGATCCCACTATTGAGGGTTCTCCCAATATTTATGATTTGGTTGATTTTAATGAGGCTAAGGATTATTTAACTGCTTATGATTTGGCTAATAATGCTCCTCCAGATGAGGACTTTATGAAAATCACACATGGTGGTTATCGTCCCAAATCTGTTTTCTATCCCACTAAGGATAGGGGACCGTTTTTGGAGGCGTTCCACCATAGAATTGAGGAAGATCTTATTAAACTGTCGACTGAGAGCCGACAGCCTCGCCCCAACCTCAGTGCAGCTCAATCATCAGCTTTGATGAATCTTAAACAAAGAGATGACATTATAATCAAGCAAGCTGACAAGGGGGGCAGTGTTGTTGTGCTGGACAGATCTATGTACATACAGGAGGCTATGAGGCAGTTGAATGACTCTGAGGTTTATCAGGTCCTCACATGTAATCCTACTAAGGAGTTTGGCAGACGCCTGGCAAGCCTCATTGATGATGGACTCGAGATGGGGATATTTGATCAGGGTACTGCTGATTATCTCTATACATCCGAGCCAATCATCCCCATTTTCCATCACCTCCCCAAGGTACACAAGTCCCTTGGGGAGGTTAAAGGGAGACCAATTGTGGCAGGAATTGGATCTCTCTTTGAGAATATGTCAAATTGGGTTGAGTCATTATTGCAACCATTGGTGTATAGTTTACCCTCATATTTGAGGGACACTAAACATCTCCTAAATAGCATTGAACAGATACAATGGGACGAACAGAATATTTGGCTGACAGTTGATGTAGTCAGCCTATATTCTGCTATTCCACATTCACACGGCCTAGCTGCCATTTAATTTATGCTAGACAGATTTAGTAATTATGGTGAAGATCTCAAATCTTTTTTGCTTAAAACCCTAGACTTTTTGCTTTCTCACAATTTCTTTTTGTTTAATGGAACCTTCTATCTCCAAAGACGTGGCACAGCCATGGGGGCTAAATTTGCCCCTGCCTACGCCATCCTTTTCATGGGTTGGTGGGAACTGTGCCACGTCTTTGGAGATGGCAACCCATTCCTTAAGAACATCAAGATGTATAAAAGATACATCGATGACCTCCTGTTCGTTTGGACAGGAGGTCATCAAAATATTGAGGCCTTCATACTATATTTGAATCAGAATGAGGTTAATCTTCAATTTACGTATGAGTGGGATCAATATACAATACCATATTTAGATATTCTCCTTATTGGAGATGTTGAAGACCACAGAGTGAAGACAACCTTGTATCGGAAGCCCACGGCTACCAATGCAGTGTTGCATGGCCGGAGCAATCACCCAAAATACACAGGGTTTGGGGTTGCAAAAGGTCAATTCATCCGTGTAAAACGCAACTGCACGGATGAATCAGATTTTGAAAATGAAAGCCTAATCCTAATGAATAATTTTCTTGAGAGAGGCTATAAGAGAAAGGTGCTTGAGAGAGCCCTTTTGGAAGTACGTCGCATAGACAGGAGACAGCTATTGGGGGACCATGGGAATAGTAAAAGAGACACTGGGTTTAGCTCTTTGAAACCCACTTTTACTACTACGTACAGTGCTCAGTTTGAAGATATATGTAGCATTGTTGGTAAACATCTCCCAATACTTACAGCTGAAGACAGCCTTAAAGATTATGTGTCTAAAGGTTGTAATTTTGTACCTAAGAGAGGATGTTCTCTAGGGAACATATTGTCTCCCAGTTTGTTACGTAAGTCCCCCACTAGGGTTAGCAGCTGGCTAGAGGTTAAAGGACATTACAAATGCCACTTTAGCAGCTGCATAGCATGTGGTTTCACACGTATCACGAAAAATTTTCAATCATATGTAACACAGAAGGTGTTTGATCTTGGATCCTATACAAACTGCCGCTCTATTTTTGTAATATACCTGGTTGAGTGCACCCAATGTAAGAAGCAGTATGTGGGGTGCACCTCCAGAGAAGGCAGAAACAGGATCCCGGAACACCTGAACAACATAGAGAACGGTGTTGAGTGTTCAGATCTAGCTAGACACTTTATCTATGTCCATGATAAAGTAGTCTCATCCCTAAAATGGCAAGTGATTGACCAGATTAAAGCTCCACTACGTGGAGGGGATAGAATGACGAAGTTACTGTTCAAAGAAGCCTTTTGGATCTTCAAGTTACAGACTAGAAGACCAAAGGGCTTCAATATTGAAGGTGATGTTATTAATTTTTGGAATCGGCAGTACTAAAACTGGCTATAATTAGCTGGTAGTTTATAATTTGCCCATCCAAATACTTTATAATTTTACATATAAGACACAATCTTCGATATATTATTATCATTATAACAATATTCACCAGTAAGATCTATTAATACATTACAAGTAATTGAGTCTGACTATGACAGTAGAATGGATAGATTAATAATAAGGCACTAGATATACTTAATGGTTAGTATGTTAGTTGTAATTAAATCTAGGACAGTATATAGTACCCCTTTAGAATGGATCTTAACAACATAAAGCATAGCTATTTATATGCATGGTTAGGCATACACACTTTAAAAACTATTTAGATCTTATCGTGATCATTATGTTTATGCTGTCCCCCATTTTTGAATCCATCCCTTTAGCAATAGTTTGCAGTATTTTTGTCCAATTCTCTTTCTTTCTCTTTTTTCTTTTTCTTTTTCTTTATCTTTCCTTTAGTTTAGGAATTATGATTAGAATATGTAGTTTGACTTTGTTTGTACTAATGACTGCAATTCCATGTTAACACTAGTTTAGGATTAAATGACATGTGACTATGTTAATGTTTTATATTATAGTTAAAATACATTGGATAGGAATGTGATTCATTAGCCATTAACTAAATGAAGTCATTTGTTACAATTCCAAATCACTTAATAACATGACTTTTAGGCAATGTCCTGTCCCTTTAAATAAGCATATACGGGGTTTCCTATACCTGGGGACTCAGGTGTACTTAAGTAGCATTTCTATGTGAACTTATCAGTCCATGAATAAGGCAGAGGGCTGCCGAAACGCGTAGGACCCGTTCAGTATACCCCTTATGCAAGGGCAATAAGCTTTTATGCTGTTTTATTGTTTTCTCCAGTAAAGTCGATTTGATTTAACGCCTGGAGGTCTCACTGGTTTTTCCACAATTACGTCTATCTACCTTTTCCAGTTTGAGCCTTGGCGTATACCGGAGCAGCAGTGGTTGGATTGGATGTTGGTGACGTAGCGTCTTTACGCAAAGCAGGGAAGACTGCATCAGGAAGACAACGTGTGCTACGGTCGGTAGCGAGAAACACGCCACGCTGATACTCACCCGGCTTTTGCATTGAAAAGGTTAGTGCACAGGAGGCCGGCGGAGATGGGATCCTCAGTACAGCTGGGAAAAACCAGATGATTACTCCGCAACCGCACAGTGGGGCCACGATCACGGCACAACCTGAACGCTCCCGGGTGAGTCACTTTACATACTCTTCTATCTTATCCTCAACATTAAAAAGCCTGGAGCTGTAAAGGGAGACGCTTTTGTGTATTTCTATATAGGTATGACTACCCGAAAATTAGGCACCAGGATGACAGAAAACTCAAGTTACATCCGCAATGCAATAGTGTAGTACTTTGAGAGGCTGTTGGTAAAGAATGACTGGGGATTAAGTGTGCCATTTTGGTGAACAAATCCACTACTACTATTATGGTGTTGAAAATGGATGAAGCTAAAAGTTCCATTATAAAATAAATGGCAATGTCCCTCCAGGGCCTATCTGAGATCGGGAGGGACATGATCAGACCATAGGGTTATTTTTTCTGTGTTTTGCACTTAGTGCAGGTAGGGCAAAATTTAATGTAATCCTTCACATCTGTCAACATTTTAGGCCACCAATAATCTCTCTTCAGGAGGTATATGGTTTTATGGAAATCTGGATATCCAGCAATGGAAGAGTCATGGACTGCATGAAGAATGTCTGCACAAAGTGTAGAGGGTACATAACCCAGATTATTGTGGCAGTACAACCCATCAGATCGTTTTTTTAGTTCTACCGATGGTAGGTGTGGGTCAAGGAGTTGAGATTCCTGAAAGTATGAAACCTGATCAGTAGCCAATCCAATGATACAATTCTGTGGTATTATGGTGGAAGGTGTTGTGGTATAGTCTGGTCTGGATACTTTTCTAGAGAGAACCTCAGCTTTACCGTTTTTTGTTCCTGGTCTGTATGTAATGTGGAAATTTAATCTAGAAAAGAAGAGATTCCACCTAACCTGTCATGAAGTCAGTGTCTTGTTAATCTTAAGGTACTCTAGGTTTCTATGATTGGTGAAAACCAGAGTGGGTAAGGAGGTCTCCTCGAGGAGGTGTCGCCACTGCTCTAGGGAAGCTTTTATAGCTAACAACTCTTTTTCACCTATGCAGTAGTTTATTTCTGATGAACTCATAACCCTAGAGTAATAGGCAATAGGGTGGAGAGGTAATTTTAGAGATAGAACAGCAACGATTGGGAAATCTGATGCATCAACTTCAAGTGCATACTGTAAATTAGCATCTGGGAGTTGAAGAATAGGGGCGGTGGAAAATTTGGTTTTAACGATGTTAAATGACTGATCTGCTTGAGGAGCCCAGTGGAATTTAGAGTTGCTACCAGTAAGAGCTGTAAGAGGTTTAGCTATGACAGAGAATTCCTTAATAAACTTTCTGTAAAAGTTAGCAAACCCTAAAAATCTCTGTACTTCTACCTTTGAGGTGGGAATGGGCCAAGATATTATAGCTTCAACTTTTTGCGTCTCCATCTCTATACCAGTTGTAGAGATGTGATAACCTAAGAAAGTCATAGTGTCCGTGTTGAAGACACATTTTTCTACCTTGGCGTATATATAGATGATGGCTACATAGTCTGGCTAGAACAGTTGTAACTTGCTTGATCTGATTTTGTAAATTATCTGAATAAATGACAATATCATCAAGATACATGACCATGCCTATGTCAAGCAGATCTCTAAAAATGTTGTTTATGAGACACAGGAAAGTAGCGGGGGCATTACATAGGGTGAATAACATCACAGTGTACTCAAACAAGCCATGCCTTGTTCTAAACACTGTGAGCCATACATCCCCTGGTCTAATTCGGATAAGGTTGTAAGCACCCCGTAAGTCTAGCTTAGTAAACAATGTGGCCCCTTGTAAACATTCTATAATTTTCATTATGAGTGGTAAGGGCTACCTGTTCTTCTTGGTATGTTTATTAAGTTCCCTGTAGTCAACAATCGGTCTGAGGGTTTTGGTCTTTATTCTTAACGAAAAATATTCCTGCACCAGCTGGGGAGGTGGAAGGCCTTATAAAGCCTTTTTTTTAAATTCTCATCTAGGTAGTCTTTTAAGTATTTTAACTCTGGCTGGGATAGTGGGTAGCTGTGCCTGTATGGAATACTAGAACCTGGTAGAAATTCTATAGGACAGTCGGATGACTGGTGTTGTAGTAAAGAGTTGGCTTCTACTTCGTTGAAATCATCTTTAAAATCAGAGTGACAAGGGGCTAGCTGGTCCTCAGTGTTAAGTAAGACCGTCTTAGAAGGAAAACAGGACTTGGAACAGTACTCAGAATGGAAGGATATAATGAAATCCTTCCAAGAAATGGAAGACTGATGTCTCTGTAACTAATTAATATCGGGGATAAATGGGAATAAAGGAGAAGGTATTACCTCAAATGTACATATTTCAGTATGACCTGATTCAGTGGTGACTAGGAGAGGAGCTGTTTGGTGAGTTATAGGACCTGAGGAGATAAAAGAAGCATCTATGACACGGGTAGCTAATGCCATAGATTTTTTTTATTAATCGTATATTATTTTTAACTGTAAAAACTTTACCAACGAAATCCCCACATGCTCCAGAATCTATAACAGCCTTAGTAGTCCCACTGCATGGAGATAGAGAGAACACAATAAGATGACAACTTAGACTAGGTAGTACAACAATCTACTGGTTGTAAAGTCTTACCCTTCCGTTGTCGCAAAAGTATAGGGCACTCCTTCACAATGTGGTCCTTTGAGGCACAGTACATGCATAAGTTGCTACTCCTTCATCTAGCCTTTTCTTCTGGTTTTAATGGTCCTTTAATGAAGGCTATATCCATAGGTTCATCTATGGGTCTTGGGTGATAAATGGCACTAGAGGAGAATACAGGTTTCTTTGTGGGGTATTTAATTGCACCCTTCTCATGCCTTCTTTCTCTTATACGTCGGTCAATGGAGATTGATGGAGATATTAGAAAATCTAGACTTGTAAGTAAATCCGTTCTTGCCAACCCATCTTTGACTGCATCAGAAAGGCCAAGACAGAACTGGTTTTAAGAGCATGATCATTCCATAAAGTATCAGGTGCCCACCTCTTGAACTCAGTGATGTAGTCCTCTACTGGACGTTTAGTTTGCTTAAGGTTTCAAATGGCTGTCTCTGCAGTATTTTGTTTATTGTTATCCTTGTAAAGCAATGACATTTCTTTAAAGAAAGGATTGTTAGACTCGAAGTAGGGATTAGCCCAAGTTCTAGCTTCCCCTCCTAAATAAGAAATGACAGTGAGGACTTTTGAGCGCTCATTGGGGTATGTTTTAGGTTTCAATGAAAAATAAAAATTACAAGAATTCTTAAATTCCCTGAATAGGGTTATATCACCAAAGAAATGTTCGGGCGGACATACCTGAGGTTCAGGAGTTAAATCAGAGTTTAGTGTTCTTATAGGAAGATTATTATTCACGTATGCCTTAAATTGTGGGTTTTCTGCCTGCAAGTCCCTTAACCTCTGTATCAACAGTTCCATGTTTTGAGATAAAGCAGTCACGTGGTTTTTTTACTCTGTGAAATCCATAGATACAATATTATTAAGGCTCTGTAATATGTAAGAACTAAATTACTAAATCATCTCCTATTGTATACCACTCAGTCTCACAAGATGGCTAACCCAAACGTTATTAAACTAAGGTCCTAATTTGATCATAGACTGAGGTTAACACTATGGATCCCCAGGAGAAATACTTAGCCATAGGTTATACTGTGGATATATGAATGCTGAAAAGTTAAGCAAGAACAATCTGTAGACAACAGAGGCTGTAGTACTGATATACCTCTGGATAATGTTTTGTGAAGCAGCAAGGACAGGTATTGCTTTGTAAAAGGTTAATACAACATGAACAGGTTGTGGTAAGTAACAGATTAGTGCAACATGAAACAGGTTAAAACTGAAGTAGCAGCAGAAAGTCAAGGTTGCCAGTTAGTAATATCAAGCAGTATTTGATATAAGGGTTGATGTGAAGCATAGAGGAGAATGCAGACTGAATGCTGGTTGATAGGCTGGAAAGCCGTTAAACACAGGAGTAGTTCATGTAGTGGAATTTAACCAACAAATAAAAAGATCAGCATGTACCTGAAAATTCCCGGTCTGTGTACTTCTGGGTTCAGCTTCAGAGACTCTAAGATGGAACTACTCACAGTTTAGGTTCGTAATGCAGGGAGCTGAGAAGATGTGCTGAGGGCTACAAGCTCTAGTGTGGAATAACAGGGTTTACGTCGCGAGCAGTGTGATAATGTCACTGGCCAGTGAAGGAAAGTTCAGAGAAGCCGGATGATGAGGTTAGCTTGAAGCATCTCAGGAGAGAGGGAGAGGATACGAAACTCACTAGAGATATAATCCAAAATTGAATTCCTGGCTTGCTGCAGGACAGCCTCTGAATACAAAGGTGAGAGTATATAAGCAGCCCTGGAGGGGAGTTTTTAGGCTTGAGAGAGTTATCCGTATGGACAGGTGCAACCACCATATCAAAGCACATTACCAAGCAATGATTAATAGGAGGAGGGGCCTTATATCATGGATAGAGGAGGAAGGAATGTAACATGAGGAGCAGAAACCTGGCAATGTTTAAAGGGGAAGCGTGAACAAGACATGACACTGCTTCAAACACTGTTCCTTTTGCCCACCTTCACTTACATCTCCTTCAACTATCTATGCTCAGCCAGTGGTCAAGGAATTATCTGCATTTGCAGCAACAAATCACAGTGGATTCATCCGTCAAACAATCTCTGTCTTGGTGGACACAAAGTCCTTCTTTGACCCTTTGGGCATTTTTCCTTTCTCCGTGAAGGGCCATTGTAACAACAAACGCCAGTCTGTTAGGCTGGGGGCAGTCTGGAATTCTCGAAGATCGCAAGGAGTTTGGTTTCCTCTAG
Organism: Bombina bombina; assembly: GCF_027579735.1. Classification (NCBI taxonomy): domain Eukaryota; kingdom Metazoa; phylum Chordata; class Amphibia; order Anura; family Bombinatoridae; genus Bombina; species Bombina bombina. The sequence continues at coordinate 476,549,315 of NC_069500.1, forward strand.
AGGCAAGGTTACCAATAAATATTCTGGAACTTCTAGCGATTCTTCAAGCTCTTCAGGCCTCGCCCTTATTAAAGGAGGAAAGGTTTATCCAGCTGGAAAACATGCCTACATAAATCATCAAGGTGATACCCGTAGACCACTGGCCATGCAGGAAGTGTCTTAAATTCTTTCCTGGGAAGAAAGGAATTAGTGCTCCCTGTCAGCAATTCACAAACCAGCTGTAAACAACTGATAGACGGATTACCTCATCCGTCAATCTGTTCATATGAGAGAATGGACTCTCCATCAGGACATATTCAATCAATTAGTTTTCAAATGGGGCCTACTGGACCTCGATCTGATGGCTTTCCACTTAAATCACAAACTGCTAAAGTATTGTGCAAGATCGAGAGAGCCAAGGACTCATATGATAGACACCTTGGTATGTCCATGGTATGTCCATGGGACTGTCTCAAAACGCCTAGTTTTGAGACATAGAGTATTCTCAGATTCTGTGATACAAACCCTGATACAGGCTAGGAATCCTGTAACTCAAAAGATTTGACACAAAATTTGAAAAGCATATTTTGAGTTGAGCTCTTCAAAAGGGTTCTCTTGGTGTTTCTTCCGGAAACATAGAATTCTTCAGTTCTTACAGGATGGCCTAGACAAGGGTTTATCAGCTAGTTCCCTGGAAGGTCAGATTTCAACTTTATCTGTTCTTTTTCATAGGAAGTTGGCTAAACTTCCTGATGATCAGACCTTTGTCCAGGCATTAGTAAGAATTAGGTGAGTTGTAAAACCTATCTCCATCCTGGACTTTGAACCTAGTTGTCTCTGTACTATAAGGGCCTCCCTTTGAACCAATGAACTCCATTGTCATCAAACTATTGTCTAGGAATGTAGTTTTCTTGTTCGCAATCTCTTCTGCAAGAAGAGTTTCTGAATTGTCAGCATTATCTTATGATCCCCCATTTTGTTATTTTTACACACCGTTTCTATTGACATTACACATATGATTTTTTTATCAAATCTTGTTACCATATGCCAATATACAGTTCAAAGTTCTGTGTTTTTCCTTTATACAGACCCGGATGTGAAGTTCTATCACCAAGCTACTAGAGTTTAGTAAAACCTCTAGTTTGTGCATTACTCTGGGACTCGGAAAGGGCAAAAAGCAACTAAGGTAGTTTTGGTGTCTTGGCCTAAACAAGTGATTCACAAGCCTTACTTGGTGGGGGGTAAGTCCCCTCAAAACATATCACAACTCACTCTACTAGAGCGGTGGCAACATTGTGGACCTTTAAGAATGATGCATCTTTGGAGCAGATTTACAAAGCGGTCACATAGTCGTCTCTGCATACTTTTTCCAAATGTTATTATTTTTATGTTTTTGCTTCTTCCCAAGCAACTTTTGGCAGGAAAGTCCTTCAGCCCCCAGTTTCAACTATATAGGAACTGTCAGAGAAATAATTGTCCCACCTTTTCCGTAACATAAACCGTCTGCATGGGTATTAATCCCATATGTTATGGAGGACTGTGGACCATCATCATTTTGCAAAAGAAAACAAAATTTATGCTTACCTGATAAATTATTTTCTTTCAGAATGATGATGGTCCACAGGCCCACCTGCATCATGCCGAGTGACAGTTATAATAACACCTCTATAGACTTTCCTAGCTTTATTTTCCTATTCTCTACTTGACTATACGTAAAACTAAGAGAAAGATGGAAGGTGGGAGGGTTTTAAAGCATTGCTATGGGTTCTTGACCTCCGCCTGGTGGTGGGAAATATAGTGCATATGTAATTTGAGGACTGTGAGCCATCATTATTCTAAAAGAAAATAATTTATCAGGTAAGCATACATGTTGTTGTTTTTTCCCCCCTGGAATGCTATGGCTGCTTAAATTTGTTTGCATTTTAGGAACAAACAAGAGGCTATTATACATATACCGGGTGTTGTCAGAGCTCTCATATTATTTAGATACCAGGTAGTCTGATTTTTGTCTTTTATTCTGGTGCCAGAAAAAGACCACAAAGCATGCAAAGTGTGCCTTTCTTAATGTAAACAAGAGCTAATAAGATTAGCGTTGTTACAATTATGGAAAACCCTATTTTGTTCAATGCCTAGGCTTATTCCTAGGCCTGTCATCATAAAGGTGCAGTGCAATATATATACTTTTAGGCTTCCAGGTACTCTTTTCACAAAATGTTACCCGTTTAATGTATTTTTATCAATGCAAGCATCATTTGGGTAAAAGGTTTTTAGACTATGCTAAAATAATTGAAGGAATAGTAAACAACTTTAAACTATGCTTTTCATTCACTCTTGCAATAAACGTACATACTTGGTGAGTTTGAAAATGTTTGAAATTCATTATCACCTTGTTTGCTGCTACTAATTTCAATAGCCAAAGTTCACACATTACTTGCCTTGATAGGAGGCGCCAATCTAAACTTGTTACTGGAGTAGACACAGGTAGCCACTGTCATTATGTTAGCAAAAATGTGACAGAGCTAAGCTTGTGAACTCCACAATGTGCCCTTCCAGTTACCAGAGTTTGGAAATGCCTTAATTTTCAGATTTAAAGTGAATGTAAACTATTAAGAATGTGTGCCCGGTTTTTAAAATCCTATTAAAAACAGGGGCACTTTCATTCATCAAAGTTTACATTTTAGCCGTTTTATTAAAATACTTACCTTTTCTTCTTGCAAAGCTGGAGCAGTGCTTCCCCCGCCTGTTCCTTGTCTCTTTTTACACCATCAATGACGAAACCGGCTTCCTCCAATCTCGGCTTCCCCCCCAGAGCAAACATTACCTGAGGCCATGCTGTGATTAGAGGAAGCCGGATTCTTCATTTCTGACCTATGAAGAGATGAGTGACAAGCGGGGGAAGCGCTGCTCCGGTTTTGCAAGAAGAAAAAGGTATTTTAACAGAAAAAGCTCAAAAGTAAACTTTGATGAATGAAAGTGCCCCTGTTGTTAATAGGATTTTTAAAAACCGGGCACACATTCCTTAAAGTTCCCATTCACTTTAAATTACAGGAAAAGCAGGCAAAATAATTAGTAAAAAGTATATTGTAAAACTGTTTTACTATACACAATTAAACATTTCATATGTATTTATTTTACTTTATTTAAAGGGAAGTCCTGTGCTACAGCTGCTATAAAGCAGTGTTTAAAAACACAATTTAGAATTTCTTTTTTTACTGCTGGGATCTGTGAATTTATTTGGTGTTGATCTTTGTGCTTAATAGGAGCACTGATTAGTAAGTTGCTTTGTGCTCTGTACATGGAGCAGGGCTACCATCAGTGCCCATTTACTTGCCTTTGTCATTTGCATGTACCACTAGTTATCTGTGTAATTTATCAAAAAATGCTGCATATGTGTCCTCTAATGTGCTGCTCTATTGATTTCCAAGTCCAGTAATTGTTGAACAAACAAGCTAAAAATATATAGAGAATTCTTTACTTGTTATGGGGGTACTGCGCTAGTTTCTGTGTGCCATATAGATAACATTGTGCTCACTCCCATTGAGTTATTGAGTAAGCACTGATTGGCTAAGATGCAATTGTGTCAAAAGAACTGAAATAATGGGGCAGTCTGCAGAGGCTTAGATACAAGGTAATCACAGAGGTAAAAAATAAATAAATAATATAACCGTGTTATGCAAAACTGGTAAATGGATAATAAAGGGATTATATATCTCTTTAAAAAATAAAAATTCTGAATCTGGAGTAAAAAATAAAAACATTCTTTTATTATGCCTTCTTGCAGCAATACTATATAGTGTTCTATTTATTGCAGGTGGTGGTATATTTACATACACATTTTATATATATATACATATACACACATACATTATATATATACATATACATATACACACATACATTATATATATATATATATATATATATATACATATACACACATACATTATATATATATATGTATATACATATACATATACACACATACATTATATATATATATATATATATATATATATATATATATATATATATATATATATATATATATATATATATATATATATATATATATATATATACATATACACACATACAATATATATATATAAAAAAACAAAAGTCCTAGTGGGATCCAGCACTCACTATAACAATATTAACTCCAACATCCACTAAATATAGTCCACAAAAGAAGACATTCTCCGTGTTCAACAATAAACGTAATGTCTAATCAGTTAACGTTTTCGGGTTCTTCTGATTTATCAATCCATTAATTTATATCAGATATACTGTTTGGTGATGATAATTTAAATTTAACAACTTATGACAACACCATTGGTGATTTAATATTAGAGCTGGGGCTTGAAGGAGATGGTACAGAATCATCTGACAAATTCTTCACTTTTGACAACACCATCAATATTTTAATATCTGAGCTTGGGATGGATGACAATAGTACTGCTTCTTAAACTGACAATTTCACAAGTCCTGATGATTCCATCAGCCTGCCTTCCAGTCACTGATCCTGGTCACAGACCAGCCAGCCTCTCTCTGCCAGCCAGCTACGGCCCTGATCACAGAGCAGCCAGCCTCTCTCTGCCAGCCAGCACTTGGTCACAGACCAGCCAGTCTCTCTCTAACAGCCAGCACCTAGTCACAGACCAGCCAGCCTCGCTCTGCCAGCCAAAACCTGGTTCCAGACCAGCCAGCCTCTCTCCACCAGCCAGCACCTGGTCACAAACCAGCCAGTCACTCTCTGCCAGCCATCACCTGGTCACAGACCAGCAAGTCTCTCTCTGCCAGCCAAAACTTTGTCACAGACCAGCCAGCCTCTCTCTGCCAGCCAAAACCTGGTCCCAGACCAGCCAGCCTCTCTCCACCAGCCAGCACCTGGTCACAAACCAGCCAGCCTCTTTCGACCAGTCAGCACCTGGTCACAGACTAGCCAACCACTATCTGCCAGCCAGCACCTGGTTACAGACCAGCCAGCCTCTCTCTGCCAGCCACCACCTGGTCACAGACCAGCCAGTCTCTCTCTTCCAGTGAGCACCTGGTCACAGACCAGCCAGTCTCTCTCTGCCAGTGAGCACCTGGTCAAAGACCAGCCAGTCTCTCTCTGCCAGCTAGCACCTGGACATAGGCCCGCCATCCTCTCTCTGCCAGCCAGCACCTGGACATAGGTCAGCCAGCCTCTCTCTGCCAGCCAGCACCCGGCCACAGACCAGCCAGCCTCTCTCTGCCAGCCAGCATTTGGTCACAGACCAGCCAGCCTCTCACTGCCAGCCAGCACCTGCTTACAGACCACCCAGCCTCTCTCTGACAGTCTGCACCTGGTCACAGACAAGCAAGTCTTTCTCTGCCAGCCAACACCTGGTCACAAACCAGCCAGCCTCTCTCTGCCAGCCATCACCTGGTCACAGACCAGCCAGTCTCTCTCTGCCAGCCAAAACTTTCTCACAGACCAATCAGCCTCTCTCTGCCAGCCAGCCACGACCCTGATCACTGAGCAGGCAGCCTCTCTCTGCCAGCCAGCACTTGGTCACAGACCAGCCAGCCTCCTTCTGCCAGTCAGCATCTGGTCACAGACCAGCCAGCCTCTCTCTGCCAGCCAAAACCTGGTCACAGACCAGCCAGCCTCTCTCCACCAGCCAGCACCTGGTCACAAACCCCAGCACCTGCTTACAGACCACCCAGCCTCTCTCTGACAATCTGCACCTGGTCACAGACAAGCAAGTCTTTCTCTGCCAGCCAGCACCTGTTCACAGACCAGCCAGCCTCTCTCTGCTAGCCAGCACCTGGTCACAGACCAGCCAGCCTCCTTCTGCCAGCCAGCATCTGGTCACAGACCAGCCAGCCTCTCTCTGCCAGCCAAAACCTGGTCACAGACCAGCCAGCCTCTCTCCACCAGCCAGCACCTGGTCACAAACCCCAGCACCTGCTTACAGACCACTCAGCCTCTCTCTGACAGTCTGCACCTGGTCACAGACAAGCAAGTCTTTCTCTGCCAGCCAGCACCTGTTCACAGACCAGCCAGCCTCTCTCTGCCAGCCAGCACCTGGTCACAGACCAGCCAGCCTCTGTATGCCAGCCAGCACCTGGTGACAGATCAGCCAGCCTCTCTCTGCCAGCCAAAACCTGGTCACAGGCAAGCCAGCCTCTCTTTGCCAGACAGCACCTGGTCACAGACCAGCCAGCCTCTCTGTGCCAGCCAGCACCTGGTCACAGAACAGCCAGCCTTTCTCTGCCAGCCAGCACCTGGCCACAGACCAGCCAGCCTCTTTCTGCCAGCCAGCTACCTACCCAGGTCACATACCAGCCAACCTCTCTCTGCCAGCCAACCACTGACTCTGGTCACAGACAAGAAGCCTCTCTTTGCCAGCCAGCCACCGACCCTGGTCACAGACCAGCAGCCTCTCTCTGCCAGCCAACCAGCGACCCTAGTCACAGACCAGCCAGCCTCTCTCTGCCAGCCGGCAACTCACCCTGGTCACAGACCAGCCAACCTCTCTCTTCCAGCCTGCCACCATCCCTGGTCACAGACCAGCCAGACTCTCTCTGCTGGCAAGCCACCAACCCTGGTTACAGACCTGCCAGACTCTCTCTGCCAGCCAGCCACTGACCCTGGTCACAGACCAACCAGCCTCCCTTTGTAAGCCAGCTCCTGGTCACAGACCAGCCAGCCTCTCTCTGCCAGCCAGCACCTAGTCACAGACCAGCCAGCCTCTCTCTGCCAGCCAGCACCGGGTCACAGACCAGCCAGTAAAAGCAAAGAAAAAAAATGAAGTGGGGACATGCTCAGTAGCACATTGGTTTGTAGTCCTGTATGTTATGGTGCTATAACCTGGAGGTCAGTGAGTACCTGTATCATGTGTATCGTATCATTTATATTTAAATAAACATTCCACACACAGACTGTCCATACAAATTTCTACAACAAAACTCTCCATAATTAAACTCCCCCACCCTCCATAATTTAATAATAAACTTGTGTTAGTGAAATAATAAAAGTGTGATAACGTAACTCACTCATTCGATAAATTTGTTAAAATGTCATTGTACATCTAAAGAATTTGTACAAACCTTGTTTACTGTATGATGATGAGATCGCCGTTGTCATAAAATCTGTTATTTGCATATGCATGTCTTCACTAAGTAAAATGTTTTCAGGCTTTAGATCCCTAAAATAAAAATAAAACTTGGTTAGAAAATAAAATGTGTTACTCTATATAGCATCTCTTCATTAAACCAACCCGGGAAGATGGATTAGAACAGCAGTGCAGTAAAATAGACCACTGTAAGGATGTTATGTAAATAGCCAGAAATATCTATTGAAATTGAACTGCACTTTGTTTTCAAATTGCACATAGGTAGGTTACACTCATGCCAATAAGTCTTGTTTCTCAGAAGAGAGTTGCGCACGCAGCCAAAAGAATCCACCTGGATGCAGCGTAGGCAAACGAAGCCTTAAAAAAAACCATGCAACCGCCTGCACAAAATAACGAAAAAACACGTAACCACCTGCAAGAAATAAAAAAAAATAAAAACCGAACCGCCCACACAAAGTATTAGGAAAAAAAACCTACCCACATGCACGAAGTATTAAGAAAAAATAAACCTAACCGCCCGCACAAAGTATTAAGAAAAAAATAAACCTAACTGCTCGCACGAAGTATTAACAAAAAAAACTAACCCTTAAACCGCCAAACCCCCACAACATGAAGTCCCTTACCCTTAAACCACCAAACCCCCACAGCGCGAAATAAATACATGATAATATTAACCCTTAATCCACCAAACCCTACAACGCCAACAAACTAATTATACTATTAACCACTAAACCGTCAAACCCCCAAATTGCAATAAACCTAATTAACGTATTAAACCCTAAACCGCCAACCCCCCACATCACAATTAACCTAATTAACCTATTAACTTCTAAACCATCAACCCGCCACAACGCAAATAACTAATTTAATTACTAAGCCCCCTAACCTAACACCCCCTAAATTAACCCCAATTACTACTAAATTACAATTAAAATAAAAAATCCTAACATTAAATTACAAAAAAATTAATCTAACATTACAAAAAATAAAAAAGTCTAACATTACAGAAAAAAATAAACAAAATTATCAAAAAAAAAATAATCCTAATCTAAATCATAATCCCTATGAAAATTAAAAAGCCCCCCAAAATAAAAACACCCCCTAATCTAAACTAAACTACCAATAGCCCTTAAAAGGGCCTTTTGCAGGGCATTGCCCTAAACAGCTCTTTTACATTTAAAAAATACTCCCCTGGGGGCGGAGCAAGCCTGGGTACTGAGAGGTCGCGTTTTATTTCAGCTCTACTGATATAGCATACAATCTCACTTTTTTGACCCTTCAGCCCAGTTTAAATCCATATCTTAGGTACATCTAACCCCTGAGAGGAAGAAAGGGAAACATAGACCACCGGATAGTAATTTTAAAGAAGAGAGAGTTGATGTTTTTGTGGCCTGACTAATGCTGAGACAGCCTAGGAGCGGCCATTTTCTCATCTGTGTAAGCGCTTCCTAGTGAATCAAGAGGCCTTGTTTACATAACGTATGTGATCGGCCACACAGGATAGAAGAGAGTGCCACCGTGGTGATAGCATGGCTACCTGCAGCGTTGAACTAACAACCGCTATCTCCCACCTACTAAATGCCCACTTTAGCCGCCTTTCAGACTGCCTCGCATCGGAGTGGGGCTCCATATACAAGCGGATGCCCCACAATGGAATAGACTTACGCTTGGTGGAGGTGGCAGATCTTGGGCAGGAGGCTATAGACGATGATAGATGCGGACAGGCAGAGGTAAATAATATAACAATTAAGGATCCGGCAATAACCGGAACACATTACAACCAGGGCGATCTCCCTGAAGGGATGGGCTCCTTGCATAGTTTACCTCCTGTGATAGAAGAGGAGAGGGCGACATCTGTGGTGAGATGGCTGATCACTGAGGAGCCGGTGGGGCTGCCCGCTGCAACTTGTGAGCAGATCTATGTCTATGCAATGCGGCCAGCTCACCGATCATCTCAGGCACTAGCGACGGAAGAAAGCCCTCAAGGTCCGGTAACTATTCCTTTGAGACTTGTACACTATTCAATTTCTCCCAGCCACAGAGCGCCCACTTTGTATCTCCCAGAAGCGGACATTAACCACCTTAGGAGCAGAAGTGAGAATTTATTCTGCTTGCTGGTGTGGTCCTCTGTTTCCCATGTACTTCAAAAAGAAGGAGTCGGTTAAAAACAGGAAGACTCAAATCTGTCTGGTGCTTTAGACAGGCCTTAAGCGACATTATGGACACTTAATATGGACAATACGTGAACTTACCAATCAACAGTTGTGCCTGGTCAAGTAGGTCTTTGAATCGGCTGACTTTTGACACACATGACATTTAAAGGTTACACGATATGTTGGGATTTCGGTAACATAACCCTTAACTATTTACTATTTAGTTTTAGAAACTTAAATTTTCTTACTCTCCAACTTTATATTTCATTCCGGTTCAATAAGTGTCTGAAGCCTAATTTATTTTATATTATATGTCTAACATTAATAATGCCTTCAGGAGTTTCTATACCCAGTTTCACAGGTTGTTGGACCCTTGCATTAGTTTAAAATTGTGATGTAAGGAGATTGGAGATGACTGGCTTAATACATTATGGTACTATTTAAGTTATCTTTATGGGGATAAAATTAGGATACTGCTATAGTCTTTTTTAAAATCCCAGTTAGCCTCCTCTGATTTAAAGCTCAATAAGCATATCTTTGAAGCAAGACAGTCTGTATTATGCTGTTAAAAGGCTAAAACTACAATTTAAGGGGTGAGAACATCTAGTACTTTACTGTTAAGATTTATAAGTATTCTTGCTGGGTATAGGGCCCATACCCAGGGGAGAAGATGTAAGACCGCCCAGTTATAGAAATGCAGATCCTTTTGTTACAATAGAATTGATATGCTTGCACTTAGGTCCTTAATTCAGTCAGTCTTAAAGACAGATACAGCATTCTTTAACCCCTATTTAGTAATTGCATTATCCACTTATAATCCTACTACTCCATATGACTATTATAGGCCTGTGCACATATATATTCATATATATATTTATAAAAGGGGAAAATGTGTACAGGAGTATCTTAAGCGAGAGTTTTAGCATCTTCCCATCCCTATTTAACAAATGCTCCGTTTAGGGAGAGAAAAAAAAAATAAAAAAAAATAAAAAATAAGAAAAAAAATCGTGCATTATTTCAAAACTTTAAAGTATCTATAAGGTTTTATAGAGCAGGCTGGTCCTGCAATGTTAATATCTGGCATTATTTCCTCTCTCACTATATCTTAAATAAGTTATGAAAATTACACCACATTTCTAAATTTGGATATTTCGGTCCTACCCTGTTAGATATCTCGTAGACATAACATGCAATCAGCACTTTTTACTCCTGTACTTGCTAGTAATTCAGTTGCTCTTGCACATCTCCACATAGTTAGGTTGTTAGAATATGCTAGTTCTAATTCACCTTGCAATTGTTTCCCTTATTCCTCAATGAAGGCATAGTATTTCCCCTTCTCTTCGAGGAGGGGCTGCATATCTTACTATAACTAAGTAACTACTTACCCCCCCTCCCCCCCCCGCACATACTAATACACCTCCTACTTTTGGAGGGTTAACTACACGGCTTATCTTGCCTATGCCGCACCTTAACTACTCATACCAATATACCGTGTTATTTACACTGCACAATTATATTTTTACTTTTATTATCATTTACAACACTACTTGTTAAAATGCCCTCAGTTTACAGGCCCAAAAGGGACTGCTAAAATCGCTCACTTTAATTTTAGTTTATACCAAGAGGAAAGAGAAAGAGAGGTTTCAGTTTTTCCTATAAGATTGTTGATATGAAGAATTTTATCTTTCTCTCCCTACAGAAGTTGTTCAATTAACATGTGATATTTAAGTTCATTTCGCAAAATGTTATAAAAATGAGGTTTATGGTTGAGATCCATATGTGGTCTCATATATTTATAATTTCCTTCTCTAGCTTTAATATTACCTTTTTATTATAGAGGTCCAAGAGCGACCTATGGTGTCATTTAGAAGGTTTTCAGATGTTTGGCATCCTATTTTCTTAATGTCTATACGATTTGTAAAATGTTGGTTTTATATCTTGCGCCTTTTTTAAAGCTGAAGTTTTTTTTCATATGATGTAAGAATTGTTTTTACGATGCTGTATGCCTTTAAGTGAACCTCAAATAAAAATATTAAAAAAAAAAAAAAAAAATAAAAAAAAAAAAAAAAAAAAAAAAAAAAAAAAAAAAAAAAAAAAAAAAATACTCCCCTAACAGTAAAAAACCTCCACCCACCAAATCCCCAAAATAAAAAAACTAACGGCTAGATTTAGAGTTTGGCGTTAGCAGTCAAAACCATCGTTAGAGGCTCCTAACGCTGGTTTTGGGCTACCGCTGGTATTTAGAGTCAGTCAGGAAAGGGTCTAACGCTCACTTTGCAGCCGCGACTTTTCCATACCGCAGATCCCCCTACACCATTTGCGTATCCTATCTTTTCAATGGGATCTTTCTAACGCTGGTATTTAGAGTCGTGGCTGAAGTGAGCGTTAGAAATCTAACGACAAAACTCCAGCCGCAGAAAAAAGTCAGGAGTTAAGAGCTTTATGGGCTAACGCCGGTTTATAAAGCTCTTAACTACTGTGCTCTAAAGTACACTAACACCCATAAACTACCTATGTACCCCTAAACCGAGGCCCCCCACATCGCCGCCACTCTATTAAAATTTTTTAACCCCTAATCTGCCGACCGCACACCGCCGCAACCTACATTATCCCTATGTACCCCTAATCTGCTGCCCCTAACATCGCCGACACCTACATAATATTTATTAACCCCTAATCTGCCGCCCCCAACGTCGCCGCCACCTACCTACACTTATTAACCCCTAATCTGCCGACCGGACCTCACCGCTACTATAATAAATGTATTAACCCCTAAACCGCCTCACTCCCGCTTCACTAACCCTATAATAAATAGTATTAACCCGTAATCTACCCTCCCTAACCTCGCCGACACCTAACTTCAAGTATTAACCCCAAATCTGCCGACTGGACCTCACCGCTTCTCTAATAAATGTATTAACCCCTAAAGCTAAGTCTAACCTTAACACTAACACCCCCCTAAGTTAAATATAATTTAAATCTAACAAAATAAATTAACTCTTATTAAATAACTTATTCCTATATAAACCCCCCTAACACTAAGCCCCTGAAGATCTTCCTACCTTGTCTTCACCATGCCAGGTATCACCGATCGTTCCAGGCTCCAAAGTCTTCATCCAAGCCCAAGCGGGGGCTGGAGATCCATCATCCAGCTGAAGTCTTCTATCAAGTGGCAAGAAGAAGTCCAGAAGAGGCTCCAAAGTCTTCATCCTATCCGGGCAGAAGAGGAGATCTGGACCGGCAACCATCTTGATCCAAGCGGCATCTTCTATCTTCATCTGATGACGAGCGGCTCCATCTTGAAGACCTCCAGCGCGGATCCATCCTCTTCTTCCGACGTCCGGAATTCGAGGGACGCTATCTTGGAAGACGTCATTTAAAGGAACCTTCATTCGGACTTAGGACGTCGGAAGAAGAGGATGGATCCGTGCTGGAGGTCTTCAAGATGGAGCCGCTCGTCATCGGATGAAGATAGAAGATGCCGCTTGGATCAAGATGGTTGCCGGTCCGGATCTCCTCTTCTCCCCGGATAGGATGAAGACTTTGGAGCCTCTTCTGGACTTCTTCTTGCCGCTTGATAGAAGACTTCAGCCGGATGATGGATCTCCAGCCCCCGCTTGGGCTTGGATGAAGACTTCGGAGCCTGGAAAGATCGGTGATACCTGGCATGGTGAAGACAAGGTAGGAAGATCTTCAGGGGCTTAGTGTTAGGTTTATTTAAGGGGGGTTTGGGTTAGATTACGGGTATGTGGGTGGTGGGTTGTAATATTGGGGGGGGGTATTGTATGTTTTTTTTTACAGGCAAAAGAGCTGAATTCTTTGGGGTATGCCCCGCAAAAGGCCCTTTTAAGGGCTGGTAAGGTAAAAGAGCTTTTCTATTTTAATTTTAGAATAGGGTAGGGCATTTTTTTATTTTGGGGGGCTTTGTTATTTTATTAGGGGGCTTAGAGTAGGTGTAATTAGCTTAAAATTGTTGTAATATTTTTATTATGTTTGTAATTAATTTTTTAAATTTTTGTAACTTAGCTTTTTTTATTTTTTGTACTTTAGTTAGTTTATTTAATTGTAGGTATTTCATGTAATTAATTTATTGATAGTGTAGTGTTAGATTTAATTGTAGGTATCTTCCTACCTTGTCTTCACCATGCCAGGTATCACCGATCGTTCCAGGCTCCGAAGTCTTCATCCATGCCCAAGCGGGGGCTGGAGATCCATCATCCAGCTGAAGTCTTCTATCAAGCGGTAAGAAGAAGTACAGAAGAGGCTCAAAAGTCTTCATCCTATCCGGGCAGAAGAGGAGATCCGGACCGGCAACCATCTTGATCCAAGCGGCATCTTCTATCTTCATCCGATGACGAGCGGCTCCATCTTGAAGACCTCCAGCGCGGATCCATCCTCTTCTTCCGACGTCCTAAGTCCGAATGAAGGTTCCTTTAAATGGCATCACCCAAGATGGCGTCCCTCGAATTCCGATTGGCTGATAGGATTCTATCAGCCAATCGGAATTAAGGTAGGGAAAATCTGATTGGCTGATTGAATCAGCCAATCAGATTGAGCTCGCATTCTATTGGCTGTTCCGATCAGCCAATAGAATGCGAGCTCAATCTGATTGGCTGATTGGATCAGCCAATCGGATTGAACTTGAATCTGATTGGCTGATTCCATCAGCCAATCAGATTTTTCCTACCTTAATTCCGATTGGCTGATAGAATCCTATCAGCCAATCGGAATTCGAGGGACGCCATCTTGGATGACGTCATTTAAAGGAACCTTCATTCGGACTTAGGACGTCGGAAGAAGAGGATGGATCCGTGCTGGAGGTCTTCAAGATGGAGCCGCTCATCATCGGATGAAGATAGAAGATGCCGCTTGGATCAAGATGGTTGCCGGTCCGGATCTCCTCTTCTGCCCGGATAGGATGAAGACTTTGGAGCCTCTTCTGGACTTCTTCTTGCCGCTTGATAGAAGACTTCAGCTGGATGATGGATCTCCAGCCCCCGCTTGGGCTTGGAGCCTGGAACGATCGGTGATACCTGGCATGGTGAAGACAAGGTAGGAAGATCTTCAGGGGCTTAGTGTTAGGTGTATTTAAGGGGGGTTTGGGTTAGATTAGGGGTATGTGGGTGGTGGGTTGTAATGTTGGGGGGGAATTGTATGTTTTTTTTTACAGGCAAAAGAGCTGAATTATTTGGGGTATGCCCCGCAAAAGGCCCTTTTAAGGGCTGGTAAGGTAAAAGAGCTTTTCTATTTTAATTTTAGAATAGGGTAGGGCATTTTTTTATTTTGGGGGGCTTTGTTATGTTATTAGGGGGCTTAGAGTAGGTGTAATTAGCTTAAAATTGTTGTAATATTTTTATTATGTTTGTAATTATTTTTTTTATTTTTTGTAACTTAGCTTTTTTTATTTTTTGTACTTTAGTTAGTTTATTTAATTGTATTTATTTGTAGGTATTTTATGTAATTAATTTATTGATAGTGTAGTGTTAGATTTAATTGTAGGTATTTTATTTAATTAATTTATTGATAGTGTAGTGTTAGGTTTAATTGTAACTTAGGTTAGGATTTATTTTACAGGTAATTTTGTAATTATTTTATCTAGGTAGCTATTAAATAGTTATTAACTATTTAATAGCTATTGTACCTGGTTAAAATAAATACAAAGTTGCCTGTAAAATAAATATTAATCCTAAAATAGCTACAATATAATTATTTTATTAGAGTAGCGGTGAGGTCCGGTCGGCAGATTAGGGGTTAATACTTGAAGTTAGGTATCAGAGATGTTAGGGAGGGCAGATTAGGGGTTAATACTATTTATTATAGGGTTAGTGAGGCGGATTAGGGGTTAATACATTTATTATAGTAGCGGTGAGGGCCGGTCGGCAGATTAGGGGTTAATTATTGTAGGTAGCTGGCGGCAACGTTGTGGGGGGCAGATTAGGGGTTAATAAATATAATATAGGGGTCGGCAGTGTTAGGGGCTGCAGATTAGGGGTACATAGGTATAATGTAGGTTGCAGCGGTGTACGGAGCGGCAGATTAGGGGTTAAAAAAATATGTAGGGGTCAGCGATAGCGGGGGCGGCAGATTAGGGTTTAATAAGTGTAATGTTAGGGGTGTTTAGACTCGGGGTACATGTTAGGGTGTTAGGTGCAGACTTAGAAACTGTTTCCCCATAGGAAACAATGGGGCTGCGTTAAGAGCTGAACGCTGCTTTTTTGCAGGTGTTAGTTTTTTTTTCAGCTCAAACTGCCCCATTGCTTTCTATGGGGGAATCGTGCACGAGCACGTTTTTGAAGCTGGCCGCGTCCGTAAGCACCGCTGGTATTGAGAGTTGCAATGGCGGTAAATATGCTATGCGCTCCCTTTTTGGAGCCTAATGCAGCCCTTCTGTGAACTCTAAATACCAGCGGTATTTAAAAGGTGCGGGAGAAAAAAAGCCAGCGTTAGCTACGCGGGTCGTTACCGACAAAACTCTAAATCTAGCCGTAACACTTTTGTATGGGCATTCAGCTCTTTAACAAGCCCATTAAATCCCTAATCTTAAAAAAAATAAAATAAATCCTAACTCTAACCCCCAAATAAGTACTCACTATTCCTGAAGTCTTCCAGGCAGCTTCATCATCTTCTATCTTTATCCGGAGCAGAGGCGGCGCGGAGCTGGCTTCGCTGATGCACAGATCCTCAGTGGCAGTCCTCAGCTGCGGTCCTCAGCGGCGGTGGTCCAAAGAGGAGTGGAGGCTTCTCTTCATGCGATCGTCCACTGCACACTGAAGACTAAATGCAAGGTACCCCATATTTATTGGGGTGGCTTGCATTCCTATTGGCTGAAATTTTTAAATCAGCCAATAGGATGAGAGCTACTGAAATCTTATTGGCTTATTTGAACAGCCAATAGGATTTTAGTAGCTGAAATTTTTAAATCAGCCAATAGGAATGCAAGGTACCCCAAATTGAATGCAGTACCTTGCATTCAATTTTCAGTGTACGCCGGAGATCGGATGAAGAGGAGCCTAGACGCCGCTGAGGATCGCCGCCACTGAAGACCGCCGCTCCGCATCCGCACATCGGGGAAGACCGCTCCATACCTCCACACCGCACCTCCGCTCCGCCTTTGCTCCGGATGAAGATAGAAGATGATGGAGCTGCCTGGAAGAAGACCTTCACCGCCAGACTTCAGGAACGGTGAGTACCTATAAGCCTTATGCTTTTTTTTTTTATTTTATGGGGTGTTTTTTTTTTTAAGATTATGGTTTTAGGGCTGTAAAAGAGCTGATTGCCCTTTTAAGGGCAGTAAAACAGAGGAATGCTCTTTTAAGGGCAATACCTATACAAATGGCCCTTTAGGGTTTTTTTTAGACTTTTTTTATTTTGGGGGATTGGTTGGGTGTGGGGGTTTACTGTTAGGGGGGACTTTGTAGTTTTTTTAATGTAAAAGAGCTGTTTAACTCAGGGCAATGCCCTACAAAAGGCAATTTTAAGGGCTATTGGTAGTGTATTGATTTATTTTGGGGAGATTTTTTATTTTTTTAGGGGTATTAGTTTAGGTTTAAATTTATTTATTTTGGATAGCTTTGTTTATTTTTTTCTGTAATTTTACAGTTTTATTTTTTGTAATATCACCTTTGGGGTTTGTAATGTTTTAAACATAGACTGCCCTCTGGGCAGGCTTATCACCTAGTAACCAAATAAAAGTAATTAACCCCTAAACTGCCAACCCCCCACAACGTTAAGAATTAATCTAAGTACTAAGCCCCCTAACCTAACACCCCTAAAATGAACCCCAATTAAATAAAATAAAAAATACTACCTTACTAATAAATTAATTAAAAAATTCAAAAATAAAAATCCTAACATACAATTAAAATAAAAAATCCTAACATTACTTAAAAAAAAAAAAACTAAGATTAAATTAAAATAAAAAAATTTAATATTACAAAAAATAAAAAAGTCTAAAATTGCAGAAAAAAAAAAAAATTATTAAAAATAAAAAAAATAAACCTAATCTAATACCCCTATGAAAATAAAAAAGCCCCCTTAAAAGGGCAATCAGCTCTTTTGCTGCCCATTAAAATAAAAAAGCCCTAAACTTCAACCCCCCCACTAACACTAACCCCCGAAATAGGTACTCGCCATTCCTGAAGTCCGGTGGTGAAGGTCTTCTCCGCCACCTCTGCCTTTGCTCCGGATGAAGATAGAAGATGTCCTGTGCTGGATGAAGATGTCACCGCCTGGAAGAAGACCTTCACCGCTGGACTTCAGGAATCGTGAGTACCTATTTCGTGGTTAGTGAAAGTTTTTTTGGGGGTGGGTATTTTTTTTTAGATTAGGGCTTTTTTTTAATGGGCAGCAAAGGAGCTGATTACCCTTTTAAGGGCAATGCCCATACAAATGCCCCTTTAGGGGCAATGAGTAGTTTAGGTTTTTTTAGTGTTATTTTTTTTATTTTGGGGGTTGGGTGGGTGGGTGGGGTTTACTTTTAGTTGGTAATTTGTACTTTATTTAGGTAGAAGAGCTTATCTCTTTAGGGCATTACCCTACAAAATGCCCTTTTAAGGGCTATTGGTAGTTTAGTGTTAGGTTAAGGGGTGTTTATTTTGGGGGGGGGGGTATTTTTATAGGGGTATTAGATTAGGTTTATTTTTTTTATTTTTGATCATTTCATTTATTTTTATTCTGTAATTTTAGACTTTTTTATTTTTGTAATATTAATATTTTTATTTTTATTTTTATTTAATCTTAGGTTGTTTTTTTAAGTAATATTAGGATTTTTTACTTTAATTGTATGCTAGAATTTTTATTTTCGCAATTTTTAATTCATTTATTAGTAAGGTAATATTTTTTTATTTTATATAATTGGGGTTAACTTAGGTGGTGTTAGGTTAGAGGGCTTAGTACTTAGATTCATTATTTGTGTAGTTTAGTGTTAGATTAGGGGGTGTTTATTTTTGGGGGGTTTAATAAACAAGCTTTATTGAATCATGAAGTATCAAATGTACAATACAAAGTAAAGAAAATAAAAAGAAAGAGAAAAAAAGAAAGAACAACGATTACCACCGACAATACAGCTGCATCGTTGTGTACAATTTTAGGAGGAAACAAATCTCTTAAACAAGTGATAATTACCATCATTGAAACAAAGAATATCATGTTTGAATTCTGTTAAGAGCTTGATGTTTTTAACATTTTCTGTGAGCAAATACATGCTTAATATACATAAATTATGAATCAATCAGAAAAAAGAAATTAGAGGGGGAAAAGGGATATAATGTGAGGGGAAAGAAAGGGAAAGAGGGAGAAAAAAGGGAGGTTTCCTGAAGTTTGAGCTAAACATCCAGTAAACTGAGCGTCCGGTAAAAGTATAGTGGTTAACTGTTTTAAGTATTACATTTTTAAAGGGGGGCATCCTTCCAGGTTGCAAACATCAGTTATGTGTGTCGATTTGGTGAATTTTTAAAATAATGGAATCTCTCAAGGACGATTAATTCGTCAACTGAGGAGATCCATTCCTCAATTGTTGGGATATCCCCAGACTTCCACTTTCTGGGGATGAGTTTTTTTGCTCCTGTGAGCATAATCAGTAGTAATGCCTGTATATGCACTTCTTTGATTTTTGGGAGATGAAGAAAGAGGATTGTTTCAGGTGTGATTGGGTTTGTGATCTGCAGCTTATTAGACATAAGGTCCAGTACCCTCGTCCAAAACTCATTGATTCTTGGACATAACCACCAGATGTGGAGAAGTGCGCCATTTTCTCCACAACCCCTCCAACCTAGAGGGGTAGCGGATGGGAAACATCTATGCAGCCTTGTTGATGTGAGGTACCATCTGCACATTAATATGAGTTGTATTTATTGCACCGTAGAAGATATTGATGAACGCTTTACTAATTTAAAGGATCTATGCCAGGTCTCTTGATCAATTTCATTATTAAGGTCTTTATTCCAGGCAAATCTGTATGTTGGTAGTTTGTGTGGTAGACGTAGGATTTTATATAATAAAGAAATTAGTCATCTCAGTGCAGTGGTCGTAGTGCATAGGTGTTCGAATGAGGTCGATCGCAAAATGCAAAGTGCCATTTCTTTAACTGTACGGTTTAAATATACATGTTCCTAGCCTATGGTATGGTAGTTCTGGATTTTCGAGTATAGCCAATACTGGAGAATATTTGGAGGAAAGATGTGTGCCAGTGGACAGTAATTTGTCCCATTCATGTAATATTTCAGCGGACATAGAATATTTGTTTACATTTTTTGGATGTAGTGCTTGTGGTATCCAGGCCAATGCCCCTACATTATTGAGTTTAAATATCTGTCCATCTAACCGTACCCTTGCTTTATAAGTGTTATTATGGAATCATTCTACTAGGCATTGTTAGAGTATTGCACACCTATAGACAGTTAGGTCAGGAAAGCACAGACCCCCTCTGTCTTATGGTAGATACATAATTTTTCTTGGCACACTGGGCTTCGTGCCTTTCCATATAAATTGTTCTAGTGATTTTTGTTAATGGGGGTGGAAATCTTTGAGAAGGGAAATCAGGACAGTTAGAAGAATATATATAATATACGTGGTAGGATATTCATTTTAATCACTCCTATTTTACTGAGCCACTAAAGCGGTTTATTATCCCACCATGAGAAATCTCTGACTATGAGGCCTATTTATAAAAGGTCTGTCGGACCTGAGACGACAGTGCTGATCAGGTCCGACAGACCTCGCTGAATGCGGAGAGCAATACGCTCTCCCTATTCAGCATTGCACCAGCAGCTCTTGTGAGCTGCTGGTGCAACGCCGCCCCCTGCAGACTCACGGCCAATCCGCCAGCAGGGGGGTGTCAATCAACCCCATTGTACTCGATCGGGTTAAATTTTGGCGATGTCTGTCCACCTCCTCAGAGCAGGCGGACAGGTTATGGAGCAGCAGTCTTTAGACCGCTGCTCCATAACTTGCGTTTCTGGTGAGTCTGAAGACTCACCAGAAACACAGGCCCAAATGGGCCTCTCTATCTTCTTTTAATTTCAGGAAATTATTTTTGTATAGGTCCTGACAGTTCACTGTTATATAGATCCCTAAGTATTTTAAAGGGGAAGTGGTTATAGGAACTTTGTAAGTGTCCTGCAGTAGTTGTAGTGTTTCAGAGGTGCATTCATTTTTAAAAGCTCAGATTTTGTGAGGTTGAGGTGGAAGTTAGACATGTCACTATCGCCTAGATTTAGAGTTCTGTGTTAGCCGTCAAAACCAGCGTTAAGGGGTCCTAACGCTGGTTTTGGCTGCCCGCTGGTATTTAGAGTCAGTCAGGAAAGGGTCTAACACTCACTTTCCAGCCGCGACTTTTCCATACCGCAGATCCCCTTACGTCAATTGCGTATCCTATCTTTTCAATGGGATCTGCCTAACGCTGGTATTTAGAGTCTTGGCTGAAGTGAGCATTAGAACTCTAATGACAAGACTCCAGCCGCAGAAAAAAGTCAGGAGTTAAGAGCTTTCTGGGCTAACGCCGGTTCATAAAGCTCTTAACTACTGTGCTCTAAAGTACACTAACACCCATAAACTACCTATGTACCCCTAAACCGAGGTTCCCCCACATCACTGCCACTCTAATAAAAAAATTTAACCCCTAATCTGCCGACCGCACACTGCTGCAACCTACATTATCCCTATGTACCCCTAATATGCTGCCCCTAACATCGCCGACACCTACATAATATTTATTAACCCCTAATCTGCCCCCCCAACGTCGCCGCTACCTTACCTACACTTATTAACCCCTAATCTGCAGACTGGACCTCGCCGCTACTCTAATAAATGTATTAACCCCTAAAGCTAAGTCTAACCCTAACACTAACACCCCCCTAAGTTAAATATAATTTAAATCTAACAAAATAAATTAACTCTTATTAAATAAATTAATTCTATTTAAAGCTAAATACTTACCTGTAAAATAAACCCTAATATAGCTACAATATAACGAATAATTATATTGTGGCTATTTTAGGATTTATTTTTATTTTACAGGCAACTTTGTATTTATTTTAACTCAGTACAATAGCTATTAAATAGTTAATAACTATTTAATAGCTACCTAGTTAAAATAAGTACAAAATTACCTGGAAAATAAATCCTAACCTAAGTTACAATTAAACCTAACACTACACTATCAATAAATTAATTAACTAAACTACCTACAATTATCTACAATTAAATCAACTAAACTAAATTACAAAAAAAACAAACACTAAATTGCAAAAAATAAAAAAAGATTACAAGAATTTTAAACTAATCACACCTACTCTAAGCCCCTAAAAAAATAACAAAGCCCCCCAAAATAAAAAAATGCCCTACCCTATTCTAAAATAAAAAGTTAACAGCTCTTTTACCTTACCAGCCCTTAAAAGGGCCTTTTGCGGGGCATGCCCCAAAGAAAACAGCTTTTTTGCATTTAAAAAAAACATACAATACCCCCCCCCAACATTACAACCCACCACCCACATACCCCTAATCTAACCCAAACACCTCTTAAAAAACCTAACACTAAGGATCTCCCTACCTTATCTTCACCACGCCGGGTATCACCAATCCGTCCAGAAGAGGGTCCGAAGTCTTCATCCTATTCTGCAAGAAGAGGTCCAGAAGAGGGTCCAAAGTCTTCATCCTATCCGGCAAGAAGAGGACATCCGGACCGGTACATATGTTCATTCAGGCGGCGTCTTCTATCTTCATCCATCCGGTGCGGAGCGGGACCATTTTGAAGCAGCCGACGCGGATCCATCCTCTTCTTCCGGCGACTCCCGACGAATGAAGGTTCCTTTAAGTGATGTCATCCAAGATGGCGTCCCTCGAATTCCGATTGGCTGATAGGATTCTATCAGCCAATCGGAATTAAGGTAGGAAAAATCTGATTGGCTGATTGAATCAGCCAATCAGATTCAAGTTCAATCCGATTGGCTGATCCAATCAGCCAATCAGATTGAGCTCGCATTCTATTGGCTGATCGGAACAGCCAATAGAATGTGAGCTCAATCTGATTGGCTGATTGGATCAGCCAATCGGATTGAACTTGAATCTGATTGGCTGATTCAATCAGCCAATCAGATTTTTCCTACCTTAATTCCAATTGGCTGATAGAATCCTATCAGCCAATCGGAATTCGAGGGACGCCATCTTGGATGATGTCACTTAAAGGAACCTTCATTCGTCAGGAGTCGCCGGAAGAAGAGGATGGATCCGCGTCGGCTGCTTTAAGATGGTCCTGCTCCGCGCCGGATGGATGAAGATAGAAGACGCCGCCTGGATGAACATGTCTATCGGTCCAGATGTCCTCTTCTTGCCGGATAGGATGAAGACTTTGGACCCTCTTCTGGACGGATCGGTGATACCCGGCGTGGTAAAGATAAGGTAGGGAGATCTTCAGGGGCTTAGTGTTAGGTTTTTTAAGGGGTGTTTGGGTTAGATTAGGGGTATGTGGGTGGTGGGTTGTAATGTTGAGGGGGGTATTGTATGTTTATTTAAATGCAAAAGAGCTATTTTCTTTGGGGCATTTTAAGGGCTGGTAAGTAAAAGAGCTGTTAACTTTTTATTTTAGAATAGGGTAGGGCATTTTTTATTTTGGGGGGCTTTGTTATTTTTTAGGGGGGTTAGAGTAGGTGTAATTAGTTTAAAATTCTTGTAATCTTTTTTTATTTTTTGTAATTTAGTGGGGTTTTTTTGTAATTTAGTTTAGTTGATTTAATTGTAGATAATTGTAGATAGTTTATTTAATTAATTTATTGATAGTGTAGTATTAGGTTTAATTGTAACTTAGGTTAGGATTTATTTTACAGGTAACGTTGTAATTATTTTAACTAGGTAGCTATTAAATAGTTAATAACTATTTAATAGTTATTGTACCTAGTTAAAATAAATACAAAGTTGCCTGTAAAATAAATATAAATCCTAAAATAGCTATAATATAATTATTCGTTAGGTGTCGGCGATGTTAGGGAGGGCAGATTAGGGGTTAATACTATTTATTATAGGGTTTTTGAGGCGGGAGTGAGGCGGTTTAGGGGTTAATACATTTATTATAGTGGCGGCGAGGTCCGGTCGGCAGATTAGGGGTTAAGAAGTGTAGGTAGGTAGCAGCGACATGGGGGGGGCAGATTAGGGGGTAATAAATATAATATAGGGGTCGGCGATGTTAGGGGCAGCAGATTAGGGGTACATAGGGATAATGTAGGTTGCAGCGGTGTGCGTTCGGCAGATTAGGGGTTAAAATTTTTTATTAGAATGGTGGCGATGTGGGGGGACCTCGGTTTAGGGGTACATAGGTAGTTTATGGGTGTTAGTGTACTTTAGAGCACAGTAGTTAAGAGCTTTATGAACCGGCGTTAGCCCAGAAAGCTCTTAACTCCTGACTTTTTTCTGCGGCTGGAGTCTTGTCGTTAGAGTTCTAACGCTCACTTCAGCCAAGACTCTAAATACCAGCATTAGAAAGATCCCATTGAAAAGATAGGATACGCAATTTACGTAAGGGGATCTGCGGTATGGAAAAGTCGCGGCTGGAAAGTGAGCGTTAGACCCTTTCCTGACTGACTCTAAATACCAGTGGGCGGCCAAAACCAGCGTTAGTACCCCCTAAAGCTGGTTTGGATGGCTAACGCAGAACTCTAAATCTAGACGTTTGTTTTTAACACACATGGTGCATAGCCAGCTTAGCTTCAGTTCCTCACACCCTCCTTCCTCCTCTCTCCTTCCTTTCCAGGGCAGGCTGAGACCTAAGTTTCTGAGAGCAACTCCGTTACAGAGTTTCACCCACTTGACGCGTAATAGTCCTATTTCTGCTGAGGGGAACTAAATAACCCCAGAGCAAGCCACACAGAAATGTAAGCACCATGTGTTCCACAGAGCATGGGGTGATCACATAGCAGGACCACTGACAGGCTTGCATTTAGTGTATTGTAGGAAGAGTTACTGCCCATTACTGGAGGATCTCACTATCCCTCCTACCAGACTGTTATCCAACTCCTCCCACCAGCAGCAGCAATGTTTACTGAAGCATTTCCTTTCACTCTCCAGGAACTCTGTTCCCATGCTTTCCCACTGGACTTGACCCTTGCCTAAACTGCAAGCTCCCCAATGCAAAGTAACCCACTAACATCTAAACCCCCTAACCTAACACCCCTTAAGTTAACCCAAAATAGACTGAGTCTACCTTTATCTTTTAATTCAAATCAGCCAATAAAAAAATCTTTCATTCTATTGGCTGATTTGACTTTGAACATGAAAATCAGCCAATAGGAATGCAAGAGTACCCCTATATAAAAGGGGTTCCTCGCATTCAAAATTCAGTGAGCGGATGGTGACCGTATGAAGATAATAAGATGGACCGCTGCCAGGATGAAGAAGGACCACCACTGGGATGAAGAGGGAACGCCGTCGCCTAGATTCATCTTTGGTGAGTACCATCTTGTGGTTTAGTGTTAGGTTGGGTTTTTTTTGGGGGGTGTTAAGATTAGGGATTGGTGGTTTAGGGGTTAATAGCCTAGATTAATTTGCAACGTAGGGGTTTGTTTTGCATTTCATACTCATATTACAAACATATTTTATATAGATATTGGATATCCTGTATTTTAGTAAAGGTGTTTTCATTAAGGTTAGTGAAATAAGTATTTAAAGATCAGTGCAAATGAAAGGTAAAGTCCTTGCTGACCTGGCACAATAGATTCTGTTCTGCCTTTTATATCAGATCATCTAACCATAATGCTAGGATAAGAGTAGAGTCACCAAACAGTGTGTCACACTACCTGATTGTGTGACTCGAAAAAGGAAGGGAATACGCAGTAGACAATTCTATCCCCTATTAGTACCCCCTGTATATTTTATATTTTGCTTTGTAGTCATCTTTTGCACTCCCCCAAATGTAGTGGTCTATAACCACAAGCTCAGGGTTTAAGTGGTTATATGTAATGGTTATTGTGGGGTGCTCTGATGAAGTATATGTGCCATCAAACACATGTAGATACTTGATCTATGTGTGCAGCCATATTGGCTCTATAGCTATGTGCTTATAATTGTAATAAGTTACCATTAATGACTCACACAAGCACATTAATGACTTAATGACTCGCACATGCACAGGGTTTTTCCTTGTTATAAGTGGTATTTTATTTTATTCAATTAGAGCATTATCAATGTAGTTTCGGCAGGCTCCTGAATCAATGATAGCATCAACGCTGGTTCAATGTTGATCCCACTGTATGGAGAGATGAAGAACACAGTAAGATGAGGTTCATGATTTTGTAGTTAGACAGTCAAATATAGGACATTTCTTACCCTTCTTTTGTCTGGTGAGTATAGTGCAGTCCATTAACCACATGAACTTTTGATGCACAATACATACAATGATTATTGGTTCGTCTGCGCTGTTTTTCTTTTGCATTCAGGCGACCTTTAATGAATCTTATGTCCACAGGTTCATCTGTGCTTTTAGTAGGAGTTGATGTTGGCGGTAATTAGGTGACTTCTTTGAAGGAGTATCATTTGAATACCTTTTCTGTTTTCTTTCATGTAGACTACGGTCTATGGTTATAGTGAGAGACATTATTGACTTTAGAGTGTTCGGGAGCTCAATTCTAGCGAGTTCATGCTTTAGTGCTTCGGAGAGTCCCAAACTGTACTGATTTCTGAAAGCAATTTATTTCCTTTGAGTGTCTTTTGCCCGTGTTTTAAATTCAGAAATGTAAACTTCCACAGGTCATTTAGCTTGTTTTAATGATCTCATTACAGTTTCAGCTGTGAGCTGTTTATTTGGATCTTCATAAAGCATGGACATGGCATTGAAAAAAAGATTCTAGGGATTCTAAAATTGGGTCATTCATCTCAAAGTAAGTATTGGCCTAGGCTTTGGGTTCACCCCTTAAGTATGAGATAACTGTCAATACATTTGAGCGATCTGTAGGGTAGGTTTTTGTTTTTAATGCAAAAAATAAATTACAAAAGATTTTGAACTCCCTGTATTGGGATCTATACCAAAAAAAAATTTCTGGGGGGCTCACTTGTAGTTCTGGTATATTTTCAGACGTTACAGGCTTACTGGCTAATTTATCTTTAAAAAAGGTCCTGATATTCTGATTTTCAACTTGGAGCTCTCTAAGACCCTGTGAAAGGATGTTGACCCTTTGAGACAGGTTGAGCACATGACTAGCAAGTTCTGCTGGGTCCATTATTTTTTTAAGGCTTGGTAATATGTAACATTTGGTTCAGTTACTTTAAGTAACTCCTGAAATGAAACATGAAAGTGTGAACCACAACTGCAGACATATTAGTCAGGAGTGTTACAGTTAATTGTATTAATAGTAACATGCGGCTAGATTACAAGTTTTTCGTTTTGAGCTGTGCTGTGCTAACGAGCAGTTTTGTCTCACCGCTCACTTACATGCAGCGCTGGTATTACAGGTTTTTACAAACCCGGCGTTAAAAGACAAGAAGTGAGTGTTCAGCAAAATTTTGCTCCTTACCGCACTCCAATACCAGCGCTGCTTAAGTCAGCGGTGAGATGGTCGTACGTGCTCGTGCACGATTTCCCCTTAGGAATCAACGGGGAGAGCCGGCTGAGAAAAAGTCTAACACCTGCAAAAAAGCAGCGTAAAACTCAGTAACGCAGCCCCATTGATTCCTATGGGGAAACACATTTTATGTTTACACCTAACACCCTAACATGAACTCCTAGTCTAAACACCCCAAATCTTACACTTATTAACCCCTAATCTGCCGCCCCCGACATCGCCGACACCTGCATTATATTTATTAACCCCTAATCTGCCGCTCCGGACACCGCCGCAACCTACATTATACTTATAAACCCCTAATCTGCTGCCCCAAACATTGCAGACACCTACATTATATTTATTAACCCCTAATCTGCCGCCCCCGACATCGCCGACACCTGCATTATATTTATTAACCCCTAATCTGCCGCTCCGGACACCGCCGCCACCTACATTATACTTATGAACCCCTAATCTACTGCCCCCAACATCGCCGACCCCTACATTATATTTATTAACCCCTAATCTGCTGCCCCCAATGTCGCCGCAACCTACCTACACTTATTAACCCCTAATCTGCCATCCCCAATGTCGCTGCCACTATAATAAACATATTAACCCCTAAACAGCCGCACTCCCGCCTCGCAAACATTAGTTAAATATTATTAACCCCTAATCTGCCGTTCCTAACATCGCCACCACCTACCTACATTTATTAACCTCTAATCTGCCACCCCCAACGTCGCCGCCACTATACTAAATGTATTAACCCCTAAACCTAAGTCTAACCCTAACCCTAACACCCCCTAACTTAAATATAATTACAATAAATCTAACTAAAAATTCCTATAATTAACTAAGGCCTAGATTTAGAGTTGGGCGGTAGCCGTCAAAACCAGCGTTAGAGGCTCCTAACGCTGGTTTTTACCGCCCTCTGGTATTTGGAGCCAGTCATTAAAGGGTCTAACGCTCACTTTCCAGCCGCGACTTTTCCATACCGCAGATCCCCTTACGTCAGTTGCGTATATCCTATCTTTTCAATGGGATCTTTCTAACGCCGGTATTTAGAGTCGTGGCTGAAGTGAGCGTTAGAAATCTAACGACAAAACTCCAGCCGCAGAAAAAAAACAGTAGTTAAGAGCTTTCTGGGCTAACGCCGGTTTATAAAGCTCTTAACTACTGTGCTCTAAAGTACACTAACACCCATAAACTACCTATGTACCCCTAAACCGAGGTCCCCCCACATCGCCGCCACTCTATTAAAATTTTTTAACCCCTAATCTGCCGACCGCACACCGCTGCCACCTACATTATCCCTATGAACCCCTAATCTGCTGCCCCTAACACCGCCGACCCCTATATTATATTTATTAACCCCTAATCTGCCGCCCCCGCTATCGCTGACCCCTGCATATTATTATTAACCCCTAATCTGCCGCTCCGTACACCGCTGCCACCTACATTATACCTATGTACCCCTAATCTGCTGCGCCTAACACCGCCGACCCCTATATTATATTTATTAACCCCTAATCTGCCCCCCACAACGTCGCCTCCACCTGCCTACACTTATTAACCCCTAATCTGCCGAGCGGACCACACCGCTACTATAATAAAGTTATTAACCCCTAATCCGCCTCACTCCCGCCTCAATAACCCTATAATAAATAGTATTAACCCCTAATCTGCCCTCCCTAACATCGCCGACACCTAACTTCAAGTATTAACCCCTAATCTTCCGACCGAATCTCGCCGCTACTGTAATAAATGGATTAACCCCTAAAGCTAAGTCTAACCCTAACACTAACACCCCCCTAAGTTAAATATAATTTAAATCTAACGAAATAAATTAACTCTTATTAAATAAATTATTCCTATTTAAAGCTAAATATTTACCTGTAAAATAAACCCTAATATAGCTTCAATATAAATTGTAATTATATTATAGCTATTTTAGGATTTATATTTATTTTACATGTAACTTTGTATTTATTGTAACCAGGTACAATAACTATTAAATAGTTAAGAACTATTTAATAGCTAAAATAGTTAAAATAATTACAAAATTACCTGTAAAATAAATCCTAACCTAAGTTACAATTAAACCTAACACTACACTATCAATAAATTAATTAAATACAATATCTACAAATAAATACAATGAAATAAACTAACTAAAGTACAAAAAATAAAAAAGAACTAAGTTACAAAATAAAAAAAATATTTACAAACATTAGAAAAATATTACAACAATTTTAAACTAATTACACCTACTCTAAGCCTCCTAATAAAATAACAAAGCCCCCCAAAATAAAAAAAATGCCCTACCCTATTCTAAATTAAAAAAGTTCAAAGCTCTTTTACCTTACCAGCCCTGAACAGGGCCCTTTGCGGGGCATGCCCCAAAGAATTCAGCTCTTTTGCCTGTAAAAAAAACACATACAATACCCCCCCCCAACATTACAACCCACCACCCACATACCCCTAATCTAACCCAAACCCCCCTTAAATAAACCTAACACTAAGCCCCTGAAGATCTTCCTACCTTATCTTCAACATGCCAGGTTCACCGATCCGTCCTCGGAAGTCTTGATCCAAGCCTCGGAAGTGTTGATCCAAGCCCAAGCGGGGGGCTGAAGAGTGACGTCCATCCTCGGGCTGAAGTCTGGATCCAAGCGGCGGCTGAAGAAATCCATCATCGGGCTGAAGTCGGAAGTCCATCATCGGGATGAAGTCTTCTATCAAGCAGCATCTTCAATCTTCTTTCTTCCGGAGCGGAGCGGAGCCATCTTCTTCCCAGCCGACGCGGATCCATCCTCTTCTAATGACGCCTACTAGCCGAATGACGGTTCCTTTAAATGACGTCATCCAAGATGGCGTCCGTCAAATTCCGATTGGCTGATAGGATTCTATCAGCCAATCGGAATTAAGGTAGGAAAATTCTGATTGGCTGATGGAATCAGCCAATCAGATTGAGCTCGCATTCTATTGGCTGATCAGAACAGCCAATAGAATGCAAGCTCAATCTGATTGGCTGATCGGATCAGCCAATCGGATTGAACTTGAATCTGATTGGCTGATTCCATCAGCCAATCAGAATTTTCCTACCTTAATTCCGATTGGCTGATAGAATCCTATCAGCCAATTGGAATTCGACGGACGCCATCTTGGATGACGTCATTTAAAGGAACTGTCATTCGGCTAGTAGGCGTCATTAGAAGAGGATGGATTTTTTGTACTTTAGTTAGTTTATTTCATTGTATTTATTTGTAGATATTGTATTTAATTAATTTATTGATAGTGTAGTGTTAGGTTTAATTGTAGATAATTGTAGGTATTTTATTTAATTAATTTATTGATAGTGTAGTGTTAGGTTTAATTGTAACTTAGGTTAGGATTTATTTTACAGGTAATTTTGTAATTATTTTAACTATTTTAGCTATTAAATAGTTCTCAACTATTTAATAGCTATTGTACCTGGTTAAAATAAATACAAAGATACCTGTAAAATAAATATAAATCCTAAAATAGCTATAATATAATTATAATTTATATTGTAGCTATATTAGGGTTTATTTTACAGGTAAGTATTTAGCTTTAAATAGGAATAATTTATTTAATAAGAGTTAATTTATTTCGTTAGATTTAAATTATATTTAATTTAGGGGGGTGTTAGTGTTAGGGTTAGACTTAGCTTTAGGGGTTAATCCATTTATTACAGTAGCGGCGAGATTCGGTCGGCAGATTAGGGGTTAATAATTGAAGTTAGGTGTCGGCGATGTTAGGGAGGGCAGATTAGGGGTTAATACTATTTATTATAGGGTTATTGAGGCGGGAGTGAGGCGGATTAGGGGTTAATACATTTATTATAGTAGCGCTCACGTCTGGTCGGCAGATTAGGGGTTAATAAGTGTAGTTAGGTGGAGGCGACGTTGGGGGCGGCAGATTAGGGGTTAATAAATATAATATAGGGGTCGGCGATGTTAGGGCAGCAGATTAGGGGTTCATAGGGATAATGTAGGTGGTGGGGGTGTACGGAGCAGCAGATTAGGGGTTAAAAATAATATGCAGGGGTCAGCGATAGCGGGGGCGGCAGATTTAGGGGTTAATAAGTGTAAGGTTAGGGGTGTTTAGACTCGGGGTACATGTTAGAGTGTTAGGTGCAGACGTAGGAAGTGTTTCCCCATAGAAAACAATGGGGCTGCGTTAGGAGCTGAACGCGGCTTTTTTGCAGGTGTTTTTTTTCAGCTCAAACAGCCCCATTATTTTCTATGGGGGAATCGTGCACGAGCACGTTTTTGAAGCTGGCCGCGTCCGTAAGCACCGCTGGTATCGAGAGTTGCAGTGGCGTTAAATTATGCTCTACGCTCCCTTTTTGGAGCCTAACGCACTGAAAACCCAGCCATTCTGTGAACTCTAAATACCAGCGGTATTTAAAAGGTGCGGGGGAAAAAAGCATGCGTAGCTAACGCACCCCTTTGGCCGCCAAACTCTAAATCTAGCCGTAAATTATTCCTATTTAAAACTAAATACCTATAAAATAAACCCTAAGCTAGCTACAAAATAACTAATAGTTACATTGTAGCTATCTTAGGGTTTATTTTTATTTTACAGGCAAGTTTTTATTTATTTTAACTAGGTAGAATAGTTATTAACTATTTACTAAATACCTAGCTAAAATAAATACAAAAGTACCTATAAAATAAAACCTAACCTAGGTTATAATAACACAAAACACTACACTATAATTAAATAAATTAACTAAATTAACGACAATTAAATAAATTAAATTAAATTAGCTAAAGTACAAAAAAAAAAACACTAAATTACAGAAAATAATAGACAAATTACAAGATATTTAAACTAATTACACCTAATCTAATAGCCCTTTTAAAATAAAAAAAGCCCCCCCCCAAAATAAAAAAAACCCTATCCTAAACTAAACTATCAATAGCCCTTAAAAGGGCGTTTTGCGGGGCATTGCCCCAAAGTAATCAGCTCTTTTACCTGTAAAAAAAAATACAAACACCCCCCCCAACAGTAAAACCCACCACCAACACAACCAACCCCCCAAATAAAATACTATCTAAAAAAACCTAAGCTCCCCATTGCCCTGAAAAGGGCATTTGGATGGGCATTGCTCTTTAAAGGGCAGTTAGCTCTTTTGCGGCCCAAACCCTAACCTAAAAATAAAACCCACCCAATACACCCTTAAAAAAAACTAACACTAACCCCCTGAAGATCGACTTACAGTTCTGAAGACCAGACATCCATCCTCATGGAAGTGGCAGAATTCTTCATCCAACCGGGCCGAAGTCCTCAACGAAGCCGGGAGAAGTCTTCATCCAAGCCGGGCGAAGTGGTCCTCCAAACGAGCAGAAGTCTTCATCCAGACGGCATCTTCTATCTTCATCAACCCGATGCAGAGCGGGTCCATCTTCAAGACATCCGACGCAGAGCATCCTCTTCTTCCGATGACTAAAGATGAATGAAGATTCCTTTAAGTGACGTCATCCAAGATGGCGTCCCTTAGATTCCGATTGGCTGATAGAATTCTGAAGTTCAATCCTATTGGTGGATCCAATCAGCCAATAGGATTGAGCTCACATTCTATTGGTTGATTGGAACAGCCAATAGAATTCAAGCTCAATCCTATTGGATGATTGCATCAGCCAATAGGATTTTTTCTACCTTAATTTTGTCGGATGGATGAAGATAGAAGATGCCGTCTGGATGATGTCTGGATAATACATTTAGTATAGTGGCGGCGACATTGGGGGCGGCATATTAGGGGTTAATAAGTGTAGGTAGGTTGCGGCGACAATGGGGGCGGCAGATTAGGGGTTAATAAAAATAATGTAGGTGTCGGCGATGTCCGGAGCGGCAGATTAGTGTTTGCGATGTGGGAGGGCCTCGGTTTAGGGGTTAATAGGTAGTTTATGGGTGTTAGTGTACTTTTTAGCACTTTAGTTATGAGTTTTATGTCACGGCGTTGTACCATAAAACTCTTAACTACTGACTTTCAAATGCATTAGGGATCTTGACAGGGTAGGGTGTACCGCTCACTTTTTGGCCTCCCAGGACAGACTCGTAATATCAGCGCTATGGAAGTCACATAGAAAAAAGACTTTACGAAGTTTACGTAAGTCGTTTTGCGGTAAGGCCAAAGAAGTGTGCGGTGCCCCTAAACCTTCAAGACTCATAAAAGCAGCGGGCGTAAAAAAGCAGCGTTAGGACCTCTTAACGCTGCTTTTTTTTATCCTAACGCACAACTCTAGTAATCTAGCCGATAGTATTTAATGATATGTAGCTGATGGTGTGGACAGGATTCAAATTACACACACAAAGTATCAATCCTGGTGAAAAGATTGTATGCAGGTTACAATTTATCAGCATATAATTTACAGTGTTGTTAGCAAAACGCACTATGGGGCCGAATAATCATTGTGTGAGCAGACATGATCTGATATTGTGGATCATGTCCGCTGCACATCAATAAATGCAGACAGCATACGCTGTCGGCATTTATCATTGCACCAGCAATCAGCCAATAGAAAAAGCTTTCATTCTATTGACTGATTTGACTTTGAACATGAAAATCAGCCAATAGGAATGCAAGAATCCCCTATATAAAAGGGGTACCTCGCATTCAAAATTCAGTGAGCGTATGGTGACCGTATAAAGATAATAAGATGGACCGCCACCAGGATGAAGAAGGACCACCACCGGGATGAAGAGGGAGCGCTGCCGCCCAGATTCATCTTTGGTGAGTACCATCTTGTGGTTTAGTGTTAGGTTGGGGGGGTTTTGGGTTTGTTTTTTTTAAAGATTAGGTGTTTTTTTTTCTCTGGGCAGCAAAAGAGCTAAATGCCCTTTTAAGGTCAATGACAAGGTAAGTTTTTATATTATTAAAGGTAGTTAGTTTTTTTTTTTATTAAAGGTAGCGTAATTCAACACTAGGCTTTAAAGCCATAAATCCCTATTGCACCTTAACATATAGTAAAGGTAGGGTTAGTCTATTTTGGGTTAACTTAGGGGGTGTTAGGTTAGGAGGTTTAGATGTTAGTGAATTACTTTGCATTGAGGTGCTGGTTGTTTAAGGGTTAATAGTGTAGATCACTTTGTGATGTAGGGACAGGAGGTTTAGGGGTTAATAGTGAAAATTACTTTGCAATGTGGGGGGCTGGTGGTTTAGGGGTTAATAGTGTAGATTCATTTGCGACGTAGGGGTTTGTTTTGCTGTTCATACTCATATAACAAACATATTTTATATAGATATTGGATATCCTGTATTTTAGTAAAGGTGTTTTCAGTAAGGTTAGTGAAATAAGTATTTAAAGATCAGTGCAAATGAAAGGTAAAGTCCTTGCTGACCTGGCACAATGAATTCGGATCTGCCTTTTATTAGATCACCTAACCATAATGCTAGGATAAGAGTAGAGTCACCAAACAGTGTGTCACACTACCTGATTGTGTGACTCAAAAAAGGCAGGGAATACGCAGTAGACGATTCTATCCCCTATTAGTAACCCCTGTATATTTGATATTTTGCTTTGTAGTCATCTTTTGCACTCCCCCAAAATGTAGTGGTCTATAACCACAAGCTCAGGGTTTGAGTGGTTATATGTAATGGTTATTGTGGGGTGCTCTGATGAAGAATATGAGCAATCAAACACATGTAGATACTTGATCTATGTGTGCAGCCATATTGGCTCTATATATGTGCTTATAATTGAGTTCTACAGCATCCAGATGGAGAACATTTGTAGTCAGATTGAGTTTTTTGTAGTCTCATTGTATACATTTTCTAAGATTAACATTACTTATTCTTTATCCAAAATTGTTTTGTACTGTTTATAGAGTTCTCTTTTAAATGTGCAATAGAACATTGTGTACCTAATTATATATTTAAATACAAACCAGATGCTATATTTATATGTTAAAATTACAAATTTGAGATATAATAACCATGTCATAGATAAAGGCCGGGTGAAGTGATACAGACTTCTCAATTGTACAGCAAACGAAAGCTGTAAATCCCCCAAATATTGTCAATGAGCCACTGAGAGCCTACTATGGATATATTTACACGTTGTCTTCCTGCCAATAATTCTGAACATCAACTAACGAGCACAGGACTCCCAGCACACACTGCATCTTACTGCATGAACGTCACATGCACGGGTGGGCTCCCAGTATATTCCCCAGGATATTGTTCAGTAATGCTCTGCTGGCCCCTCTCACAGCAGAAACTGTTATATGTAGCAGCATATGAGAATCTAAAAGAAGTGCATGTTACGTGGCTTCAATTAGAGATGTGTATACTTCTAATTATGAGGTGACCACAGGGCGGGTTGATAGGGTGGGAGTCACAGAAAAGGCTTTTATTAAGCTCTTGTAATGGTTTTGGGATCAGTAGGAATGCTTATACTTTTGAAGTGGGTTAAAATAAACAGATTGCTTTTTTAATCATTCTTATGATTTTCATATGCATCTATATATACCGTATGCATCTATATACAGTATCTCACAAAAGTCAGTACACCCCTCACATTTTTAAAAATATTTTATTATATCTTTTCATGTGACAACACTGAAGAAATGACACTTTTCTACAATGTAAAGTAGTGAGTGTACAGCCTGTATAACAGTGTAAATTTGCTGTCCCCTCAAAATAACTCAAAACACAGCCATTAATGTCTAAACCATTGGCAACAAAAGTGAGTACACCCCTAAGTGGAAATGTTCAAATTGGGCCCAATCAGCCATTTTTCCTCCCTGGAGCAGGTGTGTTAAATTTGGTGTTATCGCTCTCACACTCTCTCATACTGGTCACTGGAAGTTCAACACGGCACCTCATGGCAAAGAAATCTCTGAGGATCTGAAAAAAAGAATTGTAGCTCTACATAAAGATTGCCAAGACCCTGAAACTGAGCTGCAGCACGGTGGGCAAGACCATACAGCGTTTTCACAGGACAGGTTCCACACAGAACAGGCCTCACCATGGTCGACCATAGACGTTAAGTGCACGTTCTCATCGTCATATCCAGAGGTTGTCTTTGGGAAATAGCCGTATGAGTGCTGCCAGCATTGCTGCAGAGGTTGAAGGAGTGGGGGGTCAGCCTGTCAGTGCTTAGACCATACGCCGCATACTGCATCAAATTTGTCTGCATGACTGTCGTCCCAGAAGGAAGCCTCTTCTAAAGATGATGCACAAGAAAGCCCGCAAACAGTTTGCTGAAGACAAGCAGACTAAGGACATGGATTACTGGAACCATGTCCTGTGGTCCGATGAGACCAAGATAAACTTATTTGGTTCAGATGGTATCAAGCGTGTGTGGCAGCAACCAGGTGAGGAGTACAAAGAAAAGTGTGTCTTGCCTACAGTCAAGTATGGTGGTGGGAGTGTCATGATCTGGGCCTGCATGAGTGCTGCCGGCACTGGGGAGCTACAGTTCATTGAGGGAACCATAATTGCCAACATGTACTGTGACATACTGAAGCAGAGCATGATCCCCTCCCTTTGGAGACTGGGCCGCAGGGCAGTATTCCAACATGATAACGACCCCAAACACACCTCCAAGACGACCACTGCCTTGCTTAAGAAGCTGAGGGTAAAGGTGATGGACTGGCCAAGCATGTCTCCAGACCTAAACCCTATTGAGCATCTGTGGGGCATCCTCAAATGGAAGGTGGGGGAGCGCAAGGTCTCTAACATCCACCAGCTCCGTGATGTTGTCATGGAGGAGTGGAAGAGGCAGTGGCAAAATGTGAAGCTCTAGTGAACTCCGTGCTCAAGAGGGTTAAGACAGTGCTGGAAAATGATGGTGGCCACACAAAATATTGACACTTTGGGCCCAATTTGGACATTTCCACTTAGGGGTGTACTCACTTTTGTTGCCAACGGTTTAGACATTAATGGCTGTGTGTTGAGTTATTTTGAGGGGACAGCAAATTTGCATTGTTATACAGGCTGTACACTCACTACTTTACATTGTAGAAAAGTGTGATTTCTTCAGTGCTGTCACATGAAAAGATATAATAAAATATTTAAAAAAATGTGAGGGGTGTATATAAATAAATAAATGACCATGTTTATCATAGTACATACAGGCTTCTTTATCAGATTAAATTATATCACAGTATACTGTAATACTGTAGTATTGTAATCTCTCACAGCATACAGTACAGTGTGTAAATCCACACCTTCTGCTGAGGAGGAAAAATAAATATTTTATTTAGACTAAACTATAAAAGTAAAATTAGGAACCCGCATAGTACTCATATTTTTTCTCTCATACCTGTGGTAATTTAAAAAAGCTTTATGTACAGGATAATTATAATCATAATAAATGTATTTTTACAGCTGGCTTGAACATCTGTCACATGGTAAACATTCCATTAGGTAAACATAATGATTAATGGTTTAAGTAAACCAGAGGGCACTATTATTACAGCTGTATTTAACCCAATGGTTGCCAAAGAAGGTTGTTATGCATTGCGGTAATACCTTACAATACATAGTAGTCCTCTTTGATTTTGAAGCAAAGGGATGAATGCAAAATAGTGCAATTGGGACACATAACAGTAAAATTAGAACTATCATAAAGTTATTGGATAGATAAAAAAAAATGTACAGGGAGCTGTAAATAGGGAAAAAGTATCCATGAAATTCTACAGATCACTAACAAATAGGGAAGGACAAATGTGTTAATTATATAGGCCTAGATTACAAGTGGAGCGCTAATTTATTGCGCTCCCACAAACTAACGTGATAAATAACCAGCCAATACAAGTGGCTGGTTATTGCTACCATGAGCTCGCAGTAGCAATAAGCACTTATAAAATTAACCAGAGATCAGATCTCTGATTGATTTTATAATTGTGCCCCAAATTACGGTGGTGTATATTTTATATAAAAATAAAAATTGTAGAATTTTTATTTTTTAATAAAATTACTGAACTAGACAGTATTTGGGGACTAAAGTTAGTGTTAGTGGGGTGTTAAAAAAAAAAAAACAGCACTGAAAAGTGATTTTACATTGCGGTCTATAGGAACTGTGTGTTCCCTGAAAATATATATGTATATGACAATATACTGTACATATATATTTATGTGATAATATGTGTGTATATATATATATATATATATATATATATATATATATATATATATATTTACAATTTGCTGCCATCGCTGCTCGACTTATCCCCTTCGACTTATCCCCTTTCGCGAAAGCAATACTTTGTGCTCTACTTGTAATCTAGCCCTAAAATGTGAATATTTTGCCAAAGTTCTCAAAAATATTAATTTACAAGCCCTGAATGCCTTTATAGAGTGAATACAGTAATATTTATTTAAACAAATGTTTTACCTTATATGATAAATGTGTAATTCATGTCATGTGTTGATTATTATATGTGTTACATGTCAAATATATTGTTAAATATCAAATTCAAAATATTCCAAATGTTTTTTTGTTTTTTTTTACATTGCATTCAAAACAGAAGTTGTAGTACTTTTATTATGATTTTAAAAACCAATAAACAAAAATGACCTAAAATTTAAATAACACAATAACCAGCTAAGCAATAGGATGTTAGTCTGTTATTCCAAATACGTTTAGAATAAATGCCCAGAAAATTTAGATAGATTTTTTTAATTTTCAAAACACCCACCTGTTTTTAATCCTAAAGCCTCTAGATACAATAATCAGGTCTACAAGCAGTAACAGTTTCTAGTACTAACCTCCTGTCATAGCTCTGCATTTTGAATTTAGCTCCATTATCATTGATTGGTCACTTCTTGGCACAAATTTCACTGAAAGATCCCGGCATCACAAAAACAACTCACCAAAAAATGTTACAAAGCAAATTCATTAAAACAGGAAACAAAACACCCTCCATAAATATTTACACTAACATATGGGCAAAAGAAAACTTGAAAACAGAAAAGAGAAATAAAAATAGCTAAACACAATGACAAGATGAGATACTTCATAATTAATAGGGCAATAGCGTCTTTCTAAATTCTACGTGTGTGGTTAAGGGCTAGGTGACTCTAGAACGCCCGGGAACAGTCACAGTCAGCCTCTGGTACACACCTGCAAGATTGCTGAGACATCTTTCATTCTATCCATTTACATAACTTTTTTGCAAGTGTGTTTCTTAGGTATTGCCGGTGCAATTGTCATTTTTTCATGTTGCAGGGTTTTAAGCAAATCCTATGTACACTTTTGTGGCTAAAATAATGTTAATAGGATTAAAGGACCATTTAATGCAGTAGAATTGCATAATTAGCAAGTGCATAATAAAAAGACAATGATTTAACACCTACTCTGACTTTCAAATAAGCAGGATGTGTTTAGCTCTGTTTGGGGGTTTTTTCCCTGAAGCAGGTAATTTAGTACAGAGAGAGTAGATGGAGCTCTGACGTTGTTTAATAAACAAAATTTGCAACTAGCCCTAATATCTGTGGGCGGGACACAGGGATAGATTGACACTGCTAATCAGCCATCAGAGCCATAAAGATTTATAGATATTTTTCATTTTAGCTTATGACTTCCCCTTGAGTATTTTACATGGTTATAGTTTTGGCATCCACTTGTATTATGAGTTCAACAGCAGTTCGATTATTGTAAACAAAGTTTCACAAGCTTTTGAAAAATTATGCATCCTATCTTTTTAATGGGCCATGAAAACGCTATTGTGCACTGTATTACAAGTTGTGGGGTTATATGTGTGGTGCTGATTTCAAGAACAAAGTCTGAGGTGTTTTTACCACAGCTCCCCACCTTTGGTAAACTCATTTGGCTTCTATATTTTCAATTTGTTTCAGCTGTAGATGGTCAGGAATCATTACTAAGGTGCTACAATTGATCTAGTGCACTAGAAATTAAACAAACATCATAGCCAATATGTCCCAGAGAACTAACTTCCCGATCAGGCCGTTCTTGCCTTTTTGATCACCATTGCGTAGCAGTGCTCTTTTGACTGATTAACTGGCTTCGCTTGTTGGCTATGCAAATATGGTTCCCTAGTTTGCTAGTTCACTTGCTCTTGGACAACTGTTTCAACACAATCATACGTGCCAGCCATCTTGCTCACATGTGTGTACTCACTGATGCTGAGGTTTATAACATCTATAGCATCTATATGCAGCACATTATTAGTTTATACTATGTCATAATGGATGACTCAACGCACTTTCACTGTCGTAATCAGGAAGATTACGAATACCATCCTCAACAAGTGACATCCTTTCATAAGATTCCCTCACTCAGAGAACGCTTGGCCTGATTTCAAGAGGGACTAATAGAATGTGGGGGTATACCCAAATTGTGGGGGGACAATACACTGCACTCATATTGCTCTGCAGCCACCGTGGAACCAGCAAATGGCATATCGCATCCGCCAAAACTTTCATTCTGTCAATGTCCACTTTGTGTGCAATGGCAACATGCACATTATGAAAGTGTTTGCAGAGCATAATCTATGTCTAGGAACTAACTGTTCAATCTCTGAGTCATCAAGATTAGAGATTTGAGATCCAGATGGAAAATGGACCTTGAGTCCAAGAGGTCTGGTCGAAGTGGAAGACTCCAAGGCGGACAAATGGAAATCTGAACCAGATCTGCATACCAAACACTGTAAGGCCAAACTAGAGTGATCAGAATTACTGATGATTCCTCTTGCCTGATCTTGGAAATTACTCTGGAAATAAGAACCAGAAGAGGAAACACATAGACAAGATGAAAGGATGAAGGAGCTACTAGAGCATCCACAAACTCCGCATGAGGATCCCTGGACCTCTCAAAGTACCTGGGAAGTTGGTTGTTTAACTGAGAGGCCATCATATCTATCTCTGGGAGCCCCAAAGATCCACAATATGGCTGAAAACAACCTGAAGAAGAGACCATTTCCTTGGATGCAGAGACTGAAGACTGAGAAAATCTGCTCCCCAGTTGTTCACTCCAGGAAAATGAAAAGGAGAAATCAGACAAAGATTTGCTTTTGCTAGTGAGAGAATTCTAGACACTTCCCTCATGGCTAGAGAACTGTGAGATCCCCCTTGATGATTGATATAAGCCACTGCTGTGACATTGTCTGATTGAAAACGGAGATGAGACTCCCTCTTTAACTGAGACCAACTCTGAAGAGCCCTGAAAATAGCACGGAGTTCCAGAATATTAATTGTCAACCTCACCACCTGAGGATCCGGAACCCCTTGTGCCTTCAGAGACCCACAGATAGCTCCTCAATCAGAAAGATCTGCATCTGTAGTGATTACTGCCCAAGTAGGATGAGCAAAAGAAGCCCCCTGCATAATGAGGTGATGATCCAGCCACAAAGGCAGAGACTGACCTGTTCTGAAATCTAAAAAGATTAGATTAGAAAACTGCTAGATAGACTATTTAACCAAATAGATGAAGCAGCAACAATGTCAGCAATAGAAAGCTGGCCTAAATAAGTAACCTGCTTTTCTGTGAAAATACTCTAATTTCCTAACTTAATGGTCCTTAAAAGAGGTACTATCTTCAAGAGGAATAGTTGTATGTTTACCTAGAGTAGGGGGTAGCTCCATATACCTTCGGAACAGTAAGAAGCAATATTAGAAGCAGGTAAGAGATACAATTTCTTAAACCTTGCAGAAGGATTAAAGGGATTACGTGGTTTAGACCATTCCCTAAAAACTATCTCAGAGACAGGAAAATCTCAGGGGTTTTAACCAAAGGTTTAAATATATCATCTAAATAATAAGATGTTTTATCTTCAGCCACCTTAGGATCCTTAACCTCTAAAGTAAGCAAAACCTCCTTTTGAAAGAGAACAAATATGTTCATCTTTAAAAAAAAAGGAAGGCCCCTGATCATCAGAGAAAAGCTCTCTTTCTGAGGAAACACCAGAAACATTAGCAGTAACATCAGCTGCAGGAGGTGTAGAACTAGTGAAAGGCAAATCAATAACTGACCTTTTAAGCTTACTTGAAGACAGCATAACAGCCAACATTTCAGACACTATTGAACAGATGAAATCCTTCATACCTGTTGTGAAATCAATTGCACTTCCCTCTAAAGAACAAACAAAGGGAGCAGTAAAACCCATAGAAGCAAGAGCAACATTTGAATGGTCTGAATGAATTAAAACATTAAGACATGTTATACATCAATATGCTGGAGGAGATACCTCAGTCTGTTTACAATAAACACACTTAAAGGAACACTTAAGTCAAAATTAAACTTTAATGATTCAGATGGAGCATGCAATTTTAAACAACTTTCCAATTTACATCCATTAACAAAATGTACACAGTCTTCTTATATTTAAACTTTTAAATGCTCCTATTGAGCATTTGCAAGAATTTAAAGAATATACGTATATGCATTTGTGATTGGCTGAAGGCTGTCACATGATACAGGAGGAGTGGAAATAGACATAACTGGAATTTGTCCCCAAAATAATCTACTACTCATTTGAAGTTCAGACTAAGGGGTCCATTTATTAAGCAGCGGATGCTGCTTCCGAACCCCATCGTTTCATGTTCGCTTGAAATGGAAATTAAGAAGCAGTTCTGCCCATCATCATCAGTGAGTACCAACTTTCGGAGCAATGTTTTTTTTAGTAGTTTTTTTAAAGGTAAGATTAGGTATTTATTTAATTTTACAGGTAAGTTTTTAGGTTATTTTAAGGTTATTTTAAGTTAAAGGGACAGTCTAGTCCAAAACAAACATTCATGATTCAGATAGAGAACGTAATTTTAAACAATTTTCCAATTTACTTTTATCACCTATTTTGCTTTGTTCTTTTGGTATTCTTAGTTGAAAGCTTAAAGGGACACTGAACTCAAATGTTTTCTTTTGTGATTCATATAGAGCAAGCAATTTTAAGCAACTATCTAATTTACTCCTATTATCAATTTTTCTTTGTTCTGTTGCTTTCTTTATTTGAAAAAGAAGACATCTAAGCTAAAGAGCCAGCCAATTTGTGGTTCAGACCATGGACAGCACTTGTTTATTGGTGCTGTCCAATCAGCAAGGACAACCCAAGTTGTTCACCAAAAATAGGCCGGCATCTAAACTTAAATTCTTGCTTTTCAAATAAAGATACCAAGAGAATAAAGAAAATTTGACAATAGGAGTAAATTAGAAAGATGCTTAAAATTGTATGCTCTATCTGAATCATGAAAGAAAAAAATTGGTACATTGTCCCTTTAACCTAGGAGGTTCAGATGCTAATTTCTTAGACCTTGAAGGCCACCTCTATTCAGAATGCATTTTAACAATTTTCACCACTAGAGGGTGTTAGTTCATGTGTTTCATATAGATAACACTGTGCTCATGCACGTGAAGTTATCTGGGAGCCAGCACTGATTGGCTAAACTGCAAGTCTGTCAAAAGAACTGAAATAAAGGGCAGTTTGCAGAGGCTTAGATACAAGATAATCGCAGAGGTAAAAAGTATATAAATATAACTGTGTTGGTTATGCAAAACTGGGGAATGCGTAATAAAGGGATTATCTATCTTTTAAAACAATAAAAATTCTGGTTTAGACTGTCCCTTTAATTTTATGGTATTTTATAACTTTATAACTTTGCATTGTGGGGGTGGTGGTGTAGGGGTTAATAGTTTATTTAGATACTTTGCATTTTGGGGAGATGGCGGTGTAGGGGTTAATAGTTTAGGTACTTTGCAATGTAGGAGG
Source organism: Bombina bombina (assembly GCF_027579735.1). NCBI lineage: Eukaryota > Metazoa > Chordata > Amphibia > Anura > Bombinatoridae > Bombina > Bombina bombina. The sequence goes on from NC_069500.1 coordinate 476,592,776, forward strand.
ATGGCGGATTAGGGGTTATTAGACTAGGGGCTTATGGTAGGGTGTTAGGTAGTTTTTTCTCCATTGACTTCTATGGGGATGGCAAAAATGCAAGGTTGTTTGTGTGAGTAGGGTTTTTTCCAGTGCTTTTCGGGTTACCACAAGCACAAAATAAGGTTTTTTTTCAACTTGTTATACCAGCGGAACTCGAGACGCACAAAAAGCCTAAAGCTAGCAATGTTTTTGCTAGCGATCAAACAGAATAGGATTATTCTTTTTTATTTTTGGTAATTTCCTTTTTTATTTTCTGTAATAGTAGTTTTTTTTTTGTAATAGTAGGATTTTTTATTTTTCAGTAATGGTAGGTTCTTATTTTTCAGTAATGGTAGTTTGCTTTATTAAGGTAAGATTAGGTTTTTATTTAATTTTACAGGTAAGTTTTTATTTTAAGGTAGTTACGGCTAGATTTGGAGTTGGGCGGTAGCCGTCAAAACCAGCGTTAGAGGCTCCTAACGCTGGTTTTTACCGCCCTCTGGTATTTGGAGTCAGTCAGGAAAGGGTCTAACGCTCACTTTGCAGCCGCGACTTTTCCATACCGCAGATCCCCCTATGCCATTTGCGTATCCTATCTTTTCAATGGGATCTTTCTAACGCCGGTATTTAGAGTCGTGGCTGAAGTGAGCGTTAGAAATCTAACGACAAAACTCCAGCCGCAGAAAAAAAACAGTAGTTAAGAGCTTTCTGGGCTAACGCCGGTTCATAAAGCTCTTAACTACTGTGCTCTAAAGTACACTAACACCCATAAACTACTTATGTACCCCTAAACCGAGGCCCCCCCACACCGCCGCCACTCTATTAAATTTTTTTAACCCCTAATCTGCTGCTCCGTACACTGCCGCCAGCTACATTATTCCTATGTACCCCTAATCTGCTGCCCCTAACATCGCCGACACCTACATAATATTTATTAACCCCTAATCTGCCCCCCCCAACGTCGCCGCTACCTTACCTACACTTATTAACCCCTAATCTGCCGACCGGACCGCACCGCTACTATAATAAATATATTAACCCCTAATCCGCCTCACTCCCGCCTCAATAACCCTATAATAAATAGTATTAACCCCTAATCTGCCCTCCCTAACATCGCCGACACCTAACTTCAAACATTAACCCCTAATCTGCCAACCGGAGCTCACCGCTATTCTAATATATTTTTTAACCCCTAAAGCTAAGTCTAACCCTAACACTAACACCCCCCTAAGATAAATATAATTTTTATCTAACGAAATAAATTAACTATTATTAAATAAATGAATCCTATTTAAAACTAAATACTTACCTGTAAAATAAACCCTAATATAGCTACAATATAAATTATAATTATATTGTAGCTATTTTAGGATTAATATTTATTTTACAGGCAACTTTGTAATTATTTTAACCAGGTACAATAGCTATTAAATAGTTCATAACTATTTAATAGTTACCTAGTTAAAATAATTACAAAATTACCTGTAAAATAAATCTAACCTAAGTTACAATTAAACCTAACACTGCACTATCAATAAATAAATTAAATAAAATACCTACAATTATCTACAATTAAACCTAACACTACACTATCAATAAATAAATTAAATAAAATACCTACAATTATCTACAATTAAACCTAACACTACACTATCAATAAATTAATTAAATAAAATACCTACAATTATCTACAATTAAACCTAACACTACACTATCAATAAATTAATTAAATACAATACCTACAAATAAATACAATTAAATAAACTAACTAAAGTACAAAAAATAAAAAAGAACTAAGTTACAAAAAATAAAAAAATATTTACAAACATTAGAAAAATATTACAACAATTTTAAACTAATTACACCTACTCTAAGCCCCCTAATAAAATAACAAAGACCCCCAAAATAAAAAAATGCCCTACCCTATTCTAAATTAAAAAAGTTCAAAGCTCTTTTACCTTACCAGCCCTGAAAAGGGCCCTTTGCGGGGCATGCCCCAAAGAATTCAGCTCTTTTGCCTGGAAAAAAAAAAACATACAATACCCCCCCAACATTACAACCCACCACCCACATACCCCTAATCTAACCCAAACCCCCCTTAAATAAACCTAACACTAAGCCCCTGAAGATCTCCCTACCTTATCTTCACCTCACCGGGTTCAGCGATCGGTCCAGAAGAGGGTCCGAAGTCTTGATCCCAGCGGCGGCTGAAGAACTCCATCATCGGGCTGAAGTCGGAAGTCCATCATTGGGATGAAGTCTTCTATCAAGCCGCATCTTCAATCTTCTTTCTTCCGGAGCGGAGCGGAGCCATCTTCTTCCCAGCCGACGTGGATCCAACCTCTTCAAGCGACGCCTACTCGCCGAATGACGGTTCCTTTAAATGACGTCATCCAAGATTGCGTCCTTCGAATTCCGATTGGCTGATAGGATTCTATCAGCCAATCGGAATTAAGGTAGGAATATTCTGATTGGCTGATGGAATCAGCCAATCAGATTCAAGTTCAATCCGATTGGCTGATCCGATCAGCCAATCAGATTGAGCTTGCATTCTATTGGCTGTTCCAATCAGCCAATAGAATGCAAGCTCAATCTGATTGGCTGATTCCATCAGCCAATCAGAATTTTCCTACCTTAATTCCGATTGGCTGATAGAATCCTATCAGCCAATCGGAATTCGATGGACGACGTCATTTAAAGGAACCGTCATTCGGCGAGTAGGCGTCGGTAGAAGAGGATGTTCCGCATCAGCTGGAAGATGATGGCTCCGGAAGAAAGAAGATTGAAGATGCTGCTTCATAGAAGACTTCATCCCGATCATGGACTTCTTCAGCGCCCGCTTGGATCAAGACTTCCGCCCGATGATGGATTTCTTCAGCCGCCGCTTGGATCCAGACTTCAGCCCGAGGATGGACGTCACTCTTCAGCCCCCCGCTTGGGCTTGGATCAAGACATCGGAGGCTCTTCTGGACAGATCGGGACCCGGTGTGGTGAAGACAAGGTAGGGAGATCTTCAGGGGCATAGTGTTAGGTTTATTTAAGGGGGGTTTGGGTTAGATTAGGGGTATGTGGGTGGTGGGTTGTAATGTTGGGGGGGGGTATTGTATGGGTTTTTTTTTACAGGCAAAAGAGCTGAATTATTTGGGGCATGCCCCGCAAAGGGCCCTTTTCAGGGCTGGTAAGGTAAAAGAGCTTTTCTATTTTAATTTTAGAATAGGGTAGGGCATTTTTTTATTTTGGGGGTCTTTGTTATTTTATTAGGGGGCTTAGAGTAGGTGTAATTAGTTTAAAATTGTTGTAATATTTTTCTAATGTTTGTAAATATTTTTTTATTTTTTGTAACTTAGTTCTTTTTTATTTTTTGTACTTTAGTTAGTTTATTTAATTGTATTTATTTGTAGGTATTGTATTTAATTAATTTATTGATAGTGTAGTGTTAGGTTTAATTGTAGATAATTGTAGGTAGTTTATTTAATTTATTTATTGATAGTGTAGTGTTAGGTTTAATTGTAACTTAGGTTAGGATTTATTTTACAGGTAATTTTGTAATTATTTTAACTAGGTAACTATTAAATAGTTCTTAACTATTTAATAGCTATTGTACCTGGTTAAAATAAATACAAAGTTGCCTGTAAACTAAATATTAATCCTAAAATAGCTACAATATAATTATAATTTATATTGTAGCTATATTAGGGTTTATTTTACAGGTAAGTATTTAGATTTAAATAGGAATAATTTATTTAATAAGAGTTAATTTATTTCGTTAGAATAAAATTATATTTAACTTAGGGGGGTGTTAGGGTTAGAATTAGCTTTAGGGGTTAAAAAATTTATTAGAGTAGCGGTGAGCTCCGATTGGCAGATTAGGGGTTAATACTTGAAGTTAGGTGTCAGCGATGTTAGGGAGGGCAGATTAGGGGTTAATACTATTTATTATAGGGTTATTGAGGCGGGAGTGAGGCGGATTAGGGGTTAATAACTTTATTATAGTAGCGGTGCGGTCCGCTCGGCAAATTAGGGGTTAATAAGTGCAGGCAGGTGGAGGCGACGTTGAGGGGGGCAGATTAGGGGTTAATAAATATAATATAGGGGTCGGCGGTGTTAGGGGCAGCAGATTAGGGGTACATAGCTATAATGTAGCTTGCCGTGGTGTACGGAGCGGCAGATTAGGGGTTAATAATAATATGCAGGGGTCAGCGATAGCGGGGGCGGCAGATTAGGGGTTAATACATGTAAGGTTAGGGGTGTTTAGACTCGGGGTTCATGTTAGGGTGTTAGGTGCAGACTTAGGAAGTGTTTCCGCATAGCAAACAATGGGGCTGCGTTAGGAGCTGAACGCTGCTTTTTTGCAGGTGTTAGGTTTTTTTTCAGCTCAAACAGCCCCATTGTTTTCTATGGGGGAATCGCGCACGAGCACGTTTTTGAAGCTGGCCGCGTCCGTAAGCACCGCTGGTATCAAGAGTTGCAGTAGCATTAAATTATGCTCTATGCTCCTTTTTTGGAGCCTAACGCAGCCATTCTGTTAACTCTAAATACCAGCGGTATTTAAAAGGAGCACGCGTAGCTAACGCACCCCTTTGGCCGCAGAACTCTAAATCTAGCCGTTAGTGTTTTTAATGCACAGTAGCACTTGTATTTTAGTGCTCCACTTGTAATCTAGGACCTTGTTGTTACAAGACATTTCTGTCCACACCAGCCAAGTCTAAACATTTTTTAGATTTGATTCTGCTTCTGACAAGGGTAACCTGGGCCATGGTTATAATGTTAGTTAGAATAAAGTACATTGTATTTGTTTTCTGTTGGGGACAGATAAGTAGTAGAGTTAATCTTAAGAAGTCTGCAGCATGTATTTCCAATTAAGAGCTAAATAACATGACAATTTGGCAAAATTTATAATGTATGTTGCAAAGTTGTTTTTCTATACAAAACACAACATTTTACATTTAAAGGTGTTTACTGTCCTTTTAGACTGCTGATTGTGAAATTTGCTATATACAGGTGAAAAAAGCATGCATAGCATATAACACCCATTAAATTGACATGATATCTGTAAAAAATTGACAATATCATATGAACATCTCTTTGCATTACTTAGGGGGGTAGTTATCAAGCCGTCAACCTTCAAATACGCTGGAATTCCGCAGCGTATTTGTGTCAAGGCTGATTTGACTTAGTTATCAAGCCCTAGATACCTTCAAAAGTAGAATTTAGTGACGTAAGCTTCGATCCGCCGGACACAGTACGACACAGATCGATTCTTACATCACTCCAGATGTTCGGCACACAAGTTCAGCACAATCTTACTACTTTTGCTAGTTATCAAAAAACTAGCAGGTACGCTCGGCACTTTTTCGGCCCAGCGTACCTGGTTTTTAAACCGCCGCCCTGGAGGCGGCGGATCCCATAGGAATCAATGTGGGTCTGACCATAGCGAAAGTTCATGTTCGCTGCTGCCAGACATCCCATTCATTCCTATGGGAGCTGTCTACACCTAACATCCTAACATGTACCCCGAGTCTAAACACCCCTAATCTGTCCCCCCTACACCGCCGCAACTAAATAAATGTATTACCCCCTAAACCGCTGCTCCCGGAGCCCACCACCACTCAAAAAAACTGATTAACCCCTAAACCGCCGCTCCCGGAGCACACCGCAAGCTATAATAAATATGTTAACCCCTAAACCGCCGCTCCCGGTCCCCGCCCCAACTATAATATATGTATTAACCCCTAAACCGCCGCTCCCAGACTCCGCCGCCACCTACATGATACCTATTAACCCCTATCCTGCCCCCCCCTATACCGTCGCCCTCTATAATAAAGTTATTAACCCCTATCCTGCCGATCCCGGACCTCGCCGCAACTAAATAAATAGTTTAACCCCTAAACCGCCACTCCCGGACCCCGCCGCAACCTATATTAAACTTATTAATCCCTAATCTGCCCCCCCTACACCGTCGCCACCTATAATAAGTTTATTAACCCCTATCCTGCCCCCCTACACTGCCGCCACTGTAATAAAATTATTAACCCCTAAACCTAAGTCTAACCCTAACCCTAACACCCCCCTAACTTAAATATTAATTAAATAAATCTAAATAATATTTCTCTTATTAAATAAATTAATCCTATTTAAAACTAAATACTTACCTTTAAAATAAACCCTAATATAGCTACAATATAAATAATAATTATACTGTAGCTATCTTAGGATTTATTTTTATTTTACAGGCATCTTTCAATTTATTTTAACTAGGTACAATAGCTATTAAATATACCTGTAAAATAAAAACTAACCTAAGTTACAATTACACCTAACACTACACTATACTTTAATAAATTATTCCTATTTAAAACTAAATACTTACCTGTAAAATAAACCCTAAGATAGCTACAATATAATTAATAATTACATTGTAGCTATTTTAGGATTTATATTTATATTACAGGTAACTTTGTATTTATTTCAGCTAGTTAGAATAGTTATTAAATAGTTATTAACTATTTAATAACTACCTAGCTAAAAGAAATACAAAATTACCTGTAAAATAAATCCTAACCTAAGTTACAATTAAACCTAACACTACACTATCATTACATTAATTAAATAAATTAGCAAAAAATAACTACAATTAAATTAAATTAAATAAACTAACTTAAGTACAAAAAATAAAAAAAGCTAAGTTACAAAACATAAAAAAAATAAGTTACAAACATTTAAAACATATTACACCTAATCTAAGCCCCCTAATAAAATAACAAAGCCCCCCAAAATAAAAAATGCCCTACCCTATTCTAAATTAAAAAAGTTCAAAGCTCTTTTACCTTACCAGCCCTTAAAAGGGCCTTTTGCGGGGCATGCCCCAAAGAATTCAGCTCTTTTGCCTGTAAAAGAAAAATACAACCCCCCCACATTAAAACCCACCACCCATATACCCCTAATCTAACCAAAACCCCCTTAAATAAACCTAACACTACCCCCCTGAAGATCATCCTACCTTTAGTCATCTTCAGCCAGCCGACCCACCGATGGAACCGAAGAGGAGATCCGGAGTGGAAGAAGTCATCATCCAGGCGGCGCTGAAGAAATCTTCCATCCGATGAAGTTATCATCCAGGCGGCGCTGAAGAAGTCTTCCATCCAATAGAAGTCTTCATCCATGCGGCGCCTTCAATCTTCATCCATCCGGAGCGGAGCCATCTTCAGATGAGCCGACGCGGAGCCATCCTCTTCTTCCCGACGACTACCGACGAATGGATATTCCTTTCAGCCAATCGGAATTGAAGGGACGCCATCTTGGATGACGTCCCTTAAAGGAATATCCATTCGTCGGTAGTCGTCGGGAAGAAGAGGATGGCTCCGCGTCGGCTCGTCTGAAGATGGCTCCGCTTCATCGGATGGAAGACTTCTTCAGCGCCCCCTAGATGATGACTTCATCGGATGGAAGATTTCTTCAGCGCCGCCTGAATGATGACTTCTTCCGCTCCGGATCTTCTCTTCGGTTCCATCGGTGGGTCGGCTGGCTGAAGACGACTCAAGGTAGGATGTTAGGTTAGGTTTATTTAAGGGGGTTTGGGTTAGATTAGGGGTATGTGGGTGGTGGGTTTTAATGTTGGGGGGGGTTGTATTTTTCTTTTACCGGCAAAAGAGCTGAATTATTTGGGGTATGCCCAGCAAAAGGCCCTTTTAAGGGCTGGTAAGGTAATAGAGCTTTGAACTTTTTTAATTTAGAATAGGGTAGGGCATTTTTTTTTATTTTGGGGGACTTTGTTATTTTATTAGGGGGCTTAGATTAGGTGTAAGTAGCTTAAATTTTTTGTAATATGTTTTAAATGTTTGTAACTTATTTTTTTTATTTTTTGCAACTTAGCTTTTTTTATTTTTTGTACTTTAGTTAGTTTATTTAATTTAATTTAATTGTAGTTATTTGTAGGTAATTTATTTAATTAATGTAATGATAGTGTAGTGTTAGGTTTAATTGTAACTTAGGTTAGGATTTATTTTACAGGTAATTTTGTATTTATTTTAGCTAGGTAGTTATTAAATAGTTAATAACTATTTAATAACTATTCTAACTAGCTAAAATAAATACCAAGTTACCTGTAAAATAAATATAAATCCTAAAATAGCTACAATGTAATTATTAATTACATTGTAGCTATCTTAGGCCTAGATTTGGAGTTCGGCGGTAGCCGTCAAAACCAGCGTTAGAGGCTCCTAACGCTGGTTTTGGGCGCCCGCTGGTATTTGGAGTCAGTGATTAAAGGGTCTAACGCTCACTTTTCAGCCGCGACTTTTCCATACCGCAGATCCCCCTACGCCATTTGCGTATCCTATCTTTTCAATGGGATCTTTCTAACGCTGGTATTTAGAGTCGTTTCTGAAGTGAGCGTTAGAGCTCTAACGACAAAATTCCAGCCGCCTGAAAAAAGCAGGAGTTAAGAGCTTTCTGGCTAACGCCGGTTCATAAAGCTCTTAACTACTGTACCCTAAAGTACACTAACACCCATAAACTACCTATGTACCCCTAAACCGAGCTCCCCCCACATCGCTGCCACTCGATTTAAATTTTTAACCCCTAATCTGCCGACCGCCACCTACGTTATACTTATGTACCCCTAATCTGCTGCCCCTAACCCCGCCGACCCCTGTATTACATTTATTAACCCCTAACCTGCCCCCCACAGCATCGCCGCCAGCTACTTAAAATAATTAACCCCTAATCTTCCGACCGCAAAGCGCCGCCACCTACGTTATCCTTATGTACCCCTAATCTGCTACCCCTAACACCGCCGACCCCTATATTATATTTATTAACCCCTAATCTGCCCCCCTCAACGTCGCCGACACCTGCCTACACTTATTAACTCCTAATCTGCCGAGCGGACCTGAGCGCTACTATAATAAAGTTATTAACCCCTAATCCGCCTCACTAACTCTATCATAAATAGTATTAACCCCTAATCTGCCCTCCCTAACATCGCCGACACCTACCTTCAATTATTAACCCCTAATCTGCCGAGCGGACCTCACCGCTACTATAATAAATGTATTAACCCCTAAAGCTAAGTCTAACCCTAACACTAACACCCCCCCTAAATTAAATTCAATTTTAATCTAACGAAATAAATTAACTCTTATTAAATAACTTATTCCTATTTAAAGCTAAATACTTACCTGTAAAATAAACCCTAATATAGCTACAATATAAATTATAATTATATTATAGCTATTTTAGGATTAATATTTATTTTACAGGCAACTTTGTAATTATTTTAACCAGGTACAATAGCTATTAAATAGTTAAGAACTATTTAATAGCTACCTAGTTAAAATAATAACAAATTTACCTGTAAAATAAATCCTAACCTAAGATATAATTAAACCTAACACTACCCTATCAATAAATTAATTAAATAAACTACCTACAATTAACCTAACACTACACTATCAATAAATTAATTAAACACAATTGCTACAAATAAATACAATTAAATAAACTAGCTAAAGTACAAAAAATAAAAAAGAACTAAGTTACAAAAAATAATAAAATATTTACAAACATAAGAAAAATATTACAACAATTTTAAACTAATTACACCTACTCTAAGCCCCCTAATAAAATAACAAAGCCCTCCAAAATAAAAAATTCCCTACCCTATTCTAAATTAAAAAAGTTACAAGCTCTTTTACCTTACCAGCCCTGAACAGGGCCCTTTGCGGGGCATGCCCCAAGGATTTCAGCTCTTTTGCCTGTAAAAAAAACCATACCATACCCCCCCCCCAACATTACAACCCACCACCCACATACCCCTAATCTAACCCAAACCCCCCTTAAATAAACCTAACACTAAGCCCCTGAAGATCTTCCTACCTTGTCTTCACCATACCAGGTTCACCGATCCGTCCTGGCTCCAACATCTTCATCCAACCCAAGCGGGGGTTGGCGATCCATCATCCGGTGCTGAAGAGGTCCAGAAGAGGCTCCAAAGTCTTCCTCCTATCCGGCAAGAAGAGGACATCCGGACCGGCAAACATCTTCTCCAAGCGGCATCTTCAATCTTCTTCCATCCGGTGCGGAGCGGGTCCATCTTGAAGCAGGCGACGCGGATCCATCCTCTTCTTCCGTTGTCTCCCGACGAATGACGGTTCCTTTAAGGGACGTCATCCAAGATGGCGTCCCTCAAATTCCGATTGGCTGATAGGATTCTATCAGCCAATCGGAATTAAGGTAGGAATTTTCTGATTGGCTGATGGAATCAGCCAATCAGAATCAAGTTCAATCCGATTGGCTGATCCAATCAGCCAATCAGATTGAGCTCGCATTCTATTGGCTGATCGGAAAAGCCAATAGAATGCAAGCTCAATCTGATTGGCTGATTGGATCAGCCAATCGGATTGAACTTGATTCTGATTGGCTGATTCCATGAGCCAATCAGAAAATTCCTACCTTAATTCCGATTGGCTGATAGAATCCTATCAGCCAATCGGAATTCGAGGGACGCCATCTTGGATGACGTCCCTTAAAGGAACCGTCATTCGTCGGGAGACAACGGAAGAAGAGGATGGATCCGCGTCGCCTGCTTCAAGATGGACCCGCTCCGCACCGGATGGAAGAAGATTGAAGATGCCGCTTGGAGAAGATGTTTGCCGGTCCGGATGTCCTCTTCTTGCCGGATAGGAGGAAGACTTTGGAGCCTCTTCTGGACCTCTTCAGCACCGGATGATGGATCGCCAACCCCCGCTTGGGTTGGATGAAGATGTTGGAGCCAGGACGGATCGGTGAACCTGGTATGGTGAAGACAAGGTAGGAAGATCTTCAGGGGCTTAGTGTTAGGTTTATTTAAGGGCGGTTTGGGTTAGATTAGGGGTATGTGGGTGGTGGGTTGTAATGTTGGGGGGGGGTATGGTATGTTTTTTTTTACAGGCAAAAGAGCTGAAATCCTTGGGGCATGCCCCGCAAAGGGCCCTGTTCAGGGCTGGTAAGGTAAAAGAGCTTGTAACTTTTTTAATTTAGAATAGGGTAGGGAATTTTTTATTTTGGGGGGCTTTGTTATTTTATTAGGGGGCTTAGAGTAGGTGTAATTAGTTTAAAATTGTTGTAATATTTTTCTTATGTTTGTAAATATTTTATTATTTTTTGTAACTTAGTTCTTTTTTATTTTTTGTACTTTAGCTAGTTTATTTAATTGTATTTATTTGTAGCAATTGTGTTTAATTAATTTATTGATAGTGTAGTGTTAGGTTAATTGTAGGTAATTGTAGGTAGTTTATTTAATTAATTTATTGATAGGGTAGTGTTAGGTTTAATTATATCTTAGGTTAGGATTTATTTTACAGGTAAATTTGTTATTATTTTAACTAGGTAGCTATTAAATAGTTCTTAACTATTTAATAGCTATTGTACCTGGTTAAAATAATTACAAAGTTGCCTGTAAAATAAATATTAATCCTAAAATAGCTATAATATAATTATAATTTATATTGTAGCTATATTAGGATTTATTTTACAGGTAAGTATTTAGCTTTAAATAGGAATAAGTTATTTAATAAGAGTTAATTTATTTCGTTAGATGTAAATTATATTTAACTTAGGGGGGTGTTAGTATTAGGGTTAGACTTAGCTTTAGGGGTTAATACATTTATTAGAGTAGCGGTGAGCTCCGGTCGTCAGATTAGGGGTTAATAATTGAAGGTAGGTGTCGGCGATGTTAGGGAGGGCAGATTAGGGGTTAATACTATTTATGATAGGGTTAGTGAGGCGGATTAGGGGTTAATAACTTTATTATAGTAGCGCTCAGGTCCGCTCGGCAGATTAGGGGTTAATAAGTGTAGGCAGGTGTCGGCGACGTTGAGGGGGGCAGATTAGGGGTTAATAAATATAATATAGGGGTCGGCGGTGTTAGGGGCAGCAGATTAGGGGTACATAGGGATAACGTAGGTTGCGGCGGTTTACGGAGCGGCAGATTAGGGGTTAAAAAAATATATGCAGGGGTCAGCGATAGCGGGGGCGGCAGATTAGGGGTTAATAAGTGTAAGGTTAGGGGTGTTTAGACTCGGGGTACATGTTAGAGTGTTAGGTGCAGACGTAGGAAGTGTTTCCCCATAGGAAACAATGGGGCTGCGTTAGGAGCTGAACGCTGCTTTTTTGCAGGTGTTAGGTTTTTTTCAGCTCAAACAGCCCCATTGTTTCCTATGGGAGAATCGTGCACGAGCACGTTTTTGAGGCCGGCCGCGTCCGTAAGCAACTCTGGTATCGAGAGTTGCATTTGCGGTAAAAATGCTCTACGCTCCTTTTTTGGAGCCTAACGCAGCATTTGTTTAAACTCTCGATACCAGAGTTAATTTTATGGTGCGGCCAGAAAAAAGCCCGCGGAGCGTTAACAGCCCTTTTACCGCCGAACTCCAAATCTAGGCCTTAGGGTTTATTTTACAGGTAAGTATTTAGTTTTAAATAGGATTAATTTAGTTAATGATAGTGTAGTGTTATGTGTAATTGTAACTTAGGTTAGTTTTTATTTTACAGGTTAATTTCTCTTTATTTTAGCTAGGTAGCTATTAAATAGTTAATAACTATTTAATAGCTATTGTACCTAGTTAAAATAAATTGAAAGTTGCCTGTAAAATAAAAATAAATCCTAAGATAGCTACAATATAATTATTATTTATATTGTAGCTATATTAGGGTTTATTTTAAAGGTAAGTATTTAGTTTTAAATAGGATTAATTTATTTAATAAGAGAAATATTATTTAGATTTATTTAATTCATATTTAAGTTAGGGGGGTTTTAGGGTTAGTGTTAGACTTAGGCTTAGGGGTTAATAATTTTATTACAGTGGCGGCGGTGTGGGGGGGCAGGATAGGGGTTAATACATTTATTATAGGTGGCGACAGTGTAGGGGGGCAGATTAGGGGTTATTAAGTTTAATATAGGTTGCGGCGGGGTCCGGGAGCGGCGGTTTAGGGGTTAAACTATTTTTTTGTTGCGGCGAGGTCCGGGATCGTCAGGATAGGGGTTAATAACTTTATTATAGGTGGCGACGGTATAGGGGGGGCAGGATAGGGGTTACTAGGTATCATGTAGGTGGCGGCGGTGTCCGGGAGCGGCGGTTTAGGGGTAAATACATTTATAAGAGTTGCAGCGGGGTCTAGGAGCGGCGGTTTAGGGGTTAATAACTTTATTGAGTTGCGGGGGGCTCCGGGGGCGCCGGTATAGGGGGTAGAACAGTGTAGTTAGTGTGGGTGCTTAGTGACAGGCTAGCAATAAAGCTGGGAAAAAGCAGAAGAGCAGCGAGATCGGATGAGTGATAACTATCACAGTCCGCTGCTCATCGCCCCATACTTGGTGCGCGGCTTTTTGACAGATTTATTGATAACTTAGGCGAAATTTTGCAGGTCCGCGGCGGCGATGGTAGGCGAGCTTAGGCAGGCGTATTGAACCGCCGAAGGCAGGTAAAGTAGACGCGTTGATAACTACCCCCCTTAGACTTCACCTGCACATGCCAGATGCAGGCTCCCAGATGAGGATACAAAAGGTAAACCAATGAGAAGCAGGCGTGAATCCTCCAATCACAATCCATATCCTTATCTGGAGCATGATGGGAGTGTTTGAGAACACCAGCTTTGACTAATGTTTAACAATTTAGAAGACATTAAACACAATTTAACAAAGGGTATTTAAAAAAATTAAATGATCAAGTTGATAAATTTATTTTTACACCAGAATATCCCTTTAATATTTACTCGTATGCAGATGTACTTCTATTTTGGGTTCACTGACCAAGAAGCTATGCATTTCCTGTCATTTTTGGCTTTTGAGCAAACACATAAACTCCCACATTTTTAGGGTTTTGTCATTTGAGAACTTTTAGACAAGCTCTACACCATAAAATGCTGGCTTTATTTTGAAATATTTCTAAACATTGTTAGTTGGATTTTAAAATGAAATACTGGTTTATAATAACTGTAATTGGTAGGAAATGATGATTGGGGTCAGGGTGGAATGTATTGTTTACCATGAGAACCTTTGGAAATATTTCTTGATGTGCTTGTTAGCATTCCTCTTAACACAAACAATGCATTAATGACAAATAGCCTAATATAAGACTTATGCTTTTTGACTAAAGGGGCTTTATACACAATCATTTTTTTATCATGCATATGAAAGAAGAGCGATTGTACATATTAAAAATATATTTTGAAAATGTTAAGTAAACTATACTTAAAATAATAGGTAACTATCACTAAATACAAACTGAATACCTAGGTATTTACTGCCCACTGGCTGGAATGGACATCTCCCACAGTTCTGTTGGTGGTCAGGGAGAGAAAACAAGGATTTATTCAGCACTGTGTACAAGCTTTTAGATGGAATAAATAAATAAATGTTCACAATGTCCCTTTAACTGTCATTTAATTATATGCAATAAAAATAATAAGCATATTTGGGAAGATATTGATGAACAAACAGCATGATTTAGAGAAGGAGCATTGGTAGAAACAATATTATGTGTTATGGACTTTTATAGTGTTATTTTATGGAAAGGGTCTTAGATATTTGGAATTATTTAGCAGTATGGGGTAGATGTTAATTAAACATGTAAAAGTCAATATGTACATAAGGTGATAATACAAATAGATACATATGCATGCACATGCTGTACAAGTCTATGCACCAAGTGCATACATTAACAATGTGCTCCATACACTTCACTAAATAACCATTTACATGAAACATATACATAGCGCAATCTATGAATATGTAATGACAATTTACACATACATATATTAAAACATTAAAAAGGGGCATGGAAATTAATAGGAAGTTGTTGCTGTGAATTGTGTTTAAACAAATACAAATAAATATAGAGGCTGCTTAAGTTTTTTTTTTAACGTTTTATTGCCACTGTGTGTGCGCACCTGGTAAATGCTCATGGGCACTGATGGGTAGGTACATTCTGCGCACAGCACACACAGTATACTTACCAGTTTGCCAATGAGTTAGTCATTAAAAAAGAGGCTAAATATCCCTTTTTAATTCAGCTTTGTATTGTTGTATTTAGACATGTGCATGGCGAAAAAATTTGGTTCGGTTCGGATCGATTCAGATTTTTTCGAATTTCGGTTCGGAGCAATTCGAATTCGGAAAAATTTGAATCAATTCGGTTCGGATTTGTTTCGGATTCATTCGGATTCGAATCAATTCGGTTCGGATTTGTTTCGGATTCATTCGGATTAAAATAAATTCGTCTGGATTCGGTTCGGAAATTCGGAATTTCGGTAAGTGTTAGGTGGGATTAGACTAGTATTATGTACTGTACATTAGGTGTAATCCATAGCAGAGTGATATAACCTAATATACTGTACAATACTAGTGTAATCCATGACCATCCGAATCTACCGAATAAATCCGAATAAATCCGAAGTTATTCGGATTTATTCAGTAGATTCAGCACTATTTTAATTCAGAGATTCGGTTCGATCCAAATCTCCGAATTTGCCGAATTTCTGAATCGAACCGAATCGCACATGTCTAGTTGTATTCTTGGTAGCCTGATCATGCTGTATAGTCCCAGTTCACTATTAGGGTTTCCAGCTGCCCTTCACAAAAATACTTGACCATCCTGTAGGTGAAACAATACCCCCCCAAAAAAGCACTATCTTAGACCCCACCCTTTATCCCAACATGTATATTTTTCACAATTAAACTTGTCTGCCAGTATCATGCAGATCAATAATATTACCCCGTTCCCTGCAAATAACGGAAGTACACAGTAGTGATTTTCCTCCCTTGATTGCCAGGATCACACATGGAGCAGTGATTTAACACCACATAAGAAAGCAACTGTCTGTAACAGACAGTATTTGTAACACATACAACAGTATTTATATCACACAAGACAGTATTTGTAACACATAAGACAGTATTTATAACACACAAGAGAGTATTTGTATAACATAATACAGTATTTGTAACATATAAGACAGTATCTGTAAAACATAAGACAGTATTTATAACACATAAGACAGTATTTGTAACACATAAAACAGTATTTATAACACAAAAGACAGTATTTATAACACAAAAGACAGTATCTGTAACACATAAGACAGTATTTGTAACACATGACAGTATTTATAAAACACTGGTTCCTCAACTCAATTTCTAGATCACTTGGCTGCCTGCCTTGACAATCCCACTGCCTCATCTGCAAAACAACTTCTGCAACTCACTTCCTCTTTCGGTCTGTCACAATGGACTGATTCTCCCACTCACAAAGACGGCCACTCTCTTGACCTGATCTTTAGCTATCGATGCACTCTCTCAAACTTCACAAACTCAACCTTTCCTCTTTCTGACCACCATCTCCTTACTTGCAACATATCATCCCTTCCTACAACTCTCCCACCTTCTACTCCTGACACCAAACGTCACAGAAGCATTATGTCTTTAGATCTGCAACAGCTTGCTAATTCCTTCAAACCGCTCCTCTCATCCTTCTCCTCCTTTTCCTGCCCTGAACAATCTATCTGCCACTATAATCCCGCACTTATATCCGTCCTTGACAATCTCGCCCCTCTTACCATTGCTCGGAAATCACACACTCATCCTCAGCCCTGGCATACTGCTCTGACACAGTACCTACGCAGATGTTCCCATACTGCTGAACGGCACTGGAGAAAATATCGGAGTTCAGCTGATTTTCTTCATTACAAATTCATCTTGAACTCCTACTATTCTGCCCTTAATCTCCATAAGCAACACTACTTCTCTACTCATCTCTAATCTTTCTTCAAACCCAAAACATCTGTTCTCCACTTTCAATACTCTCATCCGCCCTCCCCCACCTCCTAATACAAATTCTCTGTCAGCTCAAGACTTTGCCAGCCACTTCAATAACAAAATTGACTCCATCAGAAATGAAATCAGCTCTCAACATAATTCCATTCTCCCCCCTCAAATGCTCTCACTTTAACCACAACCCACATAACCTGAAACTTAGCTCATTCTCCCCTGTTACTGAGGAAGAAGTTTCAGCACTTATACTGCGCTCTCACCTCACTACCTGTCCCCTTGACACTATCCCCTCACAGCTAGTCCCCTCCCTCTCTGCTACCCTTACCCCTATACTAACACACATTTTCAACCTCTCCCTCAGCACCAGTATATTTCCCTCATCGCTGAAACATGCACTGGTCACACCTATCCTCAAAAAAAACTTCCCTTAATCCTACCTCCCCATCCAACTACCGCCCTATTTCCCTCCTCCCTCTTGCCTCAAAGCTTCTTGAAAAACTAGTATATGCACGCCTATCCCATTTCCTTACGTTAAACTCCCTTCTTGACAGCAGAATCAAAAGGCCACTTCTCTCTGTTTATCCTCCTTGATCTGTCCACAGCCTTTGACACTGTTAACCACCCTCTTTTGCTCCAAACCCTCCAATCCTTCGGCATCTGTGACACAGCCATTTCGTGGCTCTCTTCCTACCTGTCAAACCGTACCTTTAGTGTAGCCTTCTCTGGGGCCTTCTCTGCCCCATCACCACTTTCTGTCGGAGTACCGCAAGGCTCTGTCCTTGTTCCCCTTCTCTTCTCAATCTACACATCATCAATAGGTTCCCTAATAAAGTCCCACAGTTTCCAATATCATTTGTATGCCGACGACACCCAAATCTACTTCTCTGCACCAGACCTATCTCCTTCCTTGCTAACCCATGTCACTAACTGTCTTTCTCACATCTCTTCCTGGATGTCCTCTCACTACCTCAAGCTAAATCTCTCCAAAACTGAGCTCCTCATTTTCCCCCCTTCTTCAAAAATCTCCCCACCCAATCTCTCTATAACTGTTGACAACTCCATCATTACCCCTACCCCGCATGCCCGATGTCTCGGGGTCACATTTGACTCAGATCTTTCTTTCACTCCTCACATTCAGAACCTTGCTAAAGCCTGCCGCTTCCACCTTGAAAATATCTCTAAAATTAGACACTTCCTTACACAAGACACAACTAAGATTTTAATCCACTCTCTCATTCTTTCCCGCCTCGATTACTGCAACTCTGTGTCCTCTCTGGTCTCCCCACCTGCCGCCTAGCTCCTTTACAATCCATAATGAATGCCTCTGCCAGACTCATCTTCCTTACACGTCGCTCTTCATCTGCTGCTCCTCTCTGCCAATCCCTTCACTGGCTTCCTCTTGCCTCTAGGATCAAACACAAAATTCTCACTCTGACATACAAAGCCCTCAACTGCACTGCTCCCCCCTATATCTCAGACCTTGTCTCCAGATACTCTCCCTCCCGTCCACTTCGCTCTGCCCATGACCTCCTCCTCTCCTCCTCTCTGGTTACCTCATCGCACTCCCATTTACAGGACTTCTCCAGACTGGCTCCCATCTTGTGGAACTCTCTGCCTCGCCCCACAAGACTCTCCCCTACTTTTGAAAGCTTCAAGCGCTCCCTAAAGACTCTACTGTTCAGGGATGCATACAACCTACGCTAACCTTTCTTTATAACAGTTCCACTCCTCCATTGCTATCCCCTGAACCCCCTTAGCATGTAAGCCTAAGAGCCCAGCTGTTTGTAGATCACCTTCTTAAGAGCTGACTACAACAGTGCAACTCTTGGCAGGGCCCTCTACCCATTTGATCCCTCTAATTGTTTTGTTGTACTCCCCCTTTGTTTATAGCGCTGCGGAATCTGTTGGCGCTCTACAAATAACCAATAATAATAAAATTAATAATAATAATATTTATAACACATAAGGCAGTATCTGTAACACATAAGACAGTATTTGTAGCACAGAAGACAGTATTTGTAACACATAAGACAGTATTTATATCACACAAGACAGTATTTGCAACACATAAGACAGTATTTATAAAACATACAACAGTATTTTCTAACAAATAACAAACAGGTAGATTACGAGTTGTGCGTTAGGCTTAAAAAGCAGTGTTGGCCGGTCCTAACGCTGCTTTTTAACGCCTGTTGCTATTACGAGTCTTGCAGGTACAGGTCTACCGCTCACTTTTTTGGCCAGACTTGAAAATACCGCAAATCCACTTACGTAAATTGCGTATCCTATTTTTTCAATGGGACTTGCATAGCGCCGGTATTACGAGTCTGACAAAAAGTGAGCGGTAGACCCTCTCCTGTCAAGACTAGTACCGCATTATAAAGTCAGTAGTTAAGAGTTTTATGGTACAACGCCGTAGCATAAAACTCTTAACTAAAGTGCTAAAAAGTACACTAACACCCATAAACTACCTATTAACCCCTAAACCGAGGCCCTCCCACATCGCAAACACTAAAATAAAAATTTTAACCCCTAATCTGACGAACCGGACATCGCCGCCACTATAAGAAATATATTAACCCCTAAACCGCCGCACTCCCGCATCGCAAACACTAGTTAAATATTATTAACCCCTAATCTGCTGTACCTAACATCGCCAACACCTACCTACATTTATTAACCCCTAATCTGCCGCCCCCAACGTCACCGCCACTATATTAAAGTTATTAACCCCTAAATCTAAGTCTAACCCTAACACCCCCTAACTTAAATATAATTTAAATAAATCTAAATAAAAATAACTATCATTAACTAAATTATTCCTATTTAAAACTAAATACTTACCTATAAAATAAACCCTAAGCTAGCTACAATATAACTAATAGTTACATTGTAGCTAGCTTAGGGTTTATTTTTATTTTACAGGCAAGTTTGTATTTATTTTAACTAGGTAGAATAGTTATTAAATAGTTATTAACTATTTAATAACTACCTAGTTAAAATAAAGACAAATTTACCTGTAAAATAAAAGCTAACCTAAGTTACACTAACACCTAACACTACACTATAATTAAATTAATTCCCTAAATTAAATACAATTAAATACAATTAAATAAAATTATCTAAAGTACAAAAAAACCCCACTAAATTACAGAAAATAATATACAAATTTCAAGATTTTTAAAATAATTACACCTAATCTAATATCCCTAACAAAATAAAAAAGCCCCCCCCAAAATAAAAAAAAGCCCTACCCTACACTAAATTACAAATAGCCCTTAAAAGGGCCTTTTGCGGGGCATTGCCCCAAAGTAATTAGCTCTTTTACCTGTAAAAAAAAGTACTAATCCCCCCCAACATTAAAACCCACCACCCACACAACCAACCCTACCCTAAAACCCACCCAATAACACTAACCCCTTGAAGATCACCTTACCGGGAGAAGTTTTTTTTTTTAGATTAGATTAGATTCGTTTTATTGTCATTGTACAAAGTAGGAAAACAGAGACATCGAAATTATATTTGAAAATCTAACCAATCCTATACACAGATAGCACTATAATGGTAAAACTAATAGATAGCAAAAAATTCAAGTGACTTGTGCAAAAAATTTCTATACCACAAAAGTAAGTACAATGCAAGTGTAATAAAGTGCAAGTGCAAAAAAAAAAAAACAGTTCCATACAAAAAAGTATATATATGTGTAAAAAAATGTAATAAAAAATTAGTCATCTTGCACACATATGTGTACATTTGCATTATATATATGATGTGAATCATGAGTGTTTTATATGAATCATATGTGTATTTTATATTATATGTGTTATGTGAATATAAAGTGAGGTGAAAAAGAACCATTAACAGGATAATCAATAAATTAAATTAAAACCATTAATTTAGCACTTTCTTCAATATAATAAAAAGATCTAATCATCAGAAGGATAAAAAATTAAAAAATTAAAAAAGGCTATGAGCATAAGAGAGATTTTTAAAAGTTATTATTTAGCAGAGTAATGGCTCTTGGAAAAAAACTATTCCGTAATCTAGCAGTTTTTCCTTTTAAGCTTCTATAACGTCTCCCAGATGGTAAAAGGGCAAATAGTCTGTTGCTAACATGGAAGGGATCATGAATAATTCGATAGGCCTTTAAAAGACTACGTCTGCTTTGAAGATCTTCAATGGTAGGTAACTGAGCACCTATGATATACTGGGCGGTTTTAACAACCCGTTGCAGAGCTTTGCGATCAGAATTAGTACAGTTTCCATACCATACTGTAATACAGTTGGTGAGAATACTCTCAATAGTACAGCGATAAAAATTAATTAAAATCTGAGTAGATAAATTAACTTTTTAAATTAATCATCCAACCGGGCCGAAGTCCTCAACGAAGCCGGGAGAAGTCTTCATCCAAGCCGGGCGAAGTGGTCCTCCAGACGGGCAGAAGTCTTCATCCAGACAGCATCTTCTATCTTCATCCATCCGGCGCGCAGCGGGTCCATCTTCAAGACATCTGGCGCGGAGCATCCTCTTCCAACGAAGTCTTCTTACTAAATGACGGTTCCTTTAAGTGACATCATCCAAGATGGCGTCCCTTCAATTCCGAATGGCTGATTCTATCAGCCAATTGGAATTAAGGTAGAAAAACCCCTATTGGCTGATGCAATCAGCCAATAGGATTGAGCTGGCTTTCTATTGGCTGATTGAAACAGCCAATAGAATGCCAGCTCAATCCTATTGGCTGATTGGATCAGCCAATAGGATTGAAGTTCAATCCTATTGGCTGATTGCATCAGCCAATAGGATTTTTTCTACCTTAATTCCGATTGGCTGATAGAATTCTATCAGCCAATCGGAATTGAAGGGACGCCATCTTGGATGATGTCACTTAAAAGAACCGTCATTTAGTAAGAAGACTTCATTGGAAGAGGATGTTCCGCGCCGGATGTCTTGAAGATGGACCCGCTCCACGCCAGATGGATAAAGATAGAAGATGCCGTCTGGATGAAGACTTTTGCTCGTCTGGAGGACCACTTCGCCCGGCTTGGATGTAGACTTCTCCTGGCTTTGTTGAGGGCTACGGCCCGGTTGGGTGAAGACTTATCCCAGTAAGGTGATCTTCAAGGGGTTAGTGTTAGGTTTTTTTAAGGGGGTATTGGGTGGGTTTTAGAGTAGGGTTGGTTGTGTGGGTGGTGGGTTTTAATCTTGGGGGGGATTTGTACTTTTTTTTACAGGTAAAAGAGCTGATTACTTTGGGGCAATGCCCCGCAAATGCCCTTTTAAGGGCTATTTGTAATTTAGTGTAGGGTAGGGCTTTTTTTTATTTTGGGGGGCTTTTTTATTTTGTTAGGGGGATTAGATTAGGTGTAATTAGTTTAAAAATCTTGTAATTTGTTTATTATTTTCTGTAATTTAGTGTTTGTTTTTTTTTGTACTTTAGATAATTTTATTTAATTGTATTTAATTGTATTTAATTTAGGGAATTAATTTAATTATAGTATAGTGTTAGGTGTTATTGTAACTTAGGTTAGGTTTTATTTTACAGGTATTTTTGTATTTATTTTAGCTAGGTAGTTATTAAATAGTTAATAACTATTTACTAACTAGTCTACCTAGTTAAAATAAATACAAGTTAAAATAGATACAAATGTAACTATTAGTTATATTGTAGCTATCTTATGGTTTATTTTACAGGTAAGTATTTAGTTTTAAATAGGAATAATTTAGTTAATGATAGGAATTTTATTTAGATTTATTTAAATTATATTTAAATTAGGGGGGTTAGGGTTAGGGTTAGACTTAGGTTTAGGGGTTAATAAATTTAAAATAGTGGTGGCGACGACATCGGGGGCGGCAGATTAGGGGTTAATAAATATAATGTAGGTGTCGGCGATGTTGTTGGCAGCAGATTAGGGGTTCATAAGTATAATGTAGGTGGCGGCACTGTCCGGAGCGGCAGATTAGGGGTTAATCAATATAATGTAGGTGTCGACGATGTTGGGGGCGGCAGATTAGGGGTTAATACGTGTAAGATTAGGGGTGTTTAGACTCAGGGTTCATGTTAGGGTGTTAGGTGTAGACATAAATGTATTTTCCCCATAGGAATCAATGGGGCTGTGTTAGGAGCTAAACGCTGCTTTTTTGCAGGTGTTAGGCTCTCCCCATTGATTCCTATGGGGAAATCGTGCACGAGCACGTTCAGCCAGCTCACCGCTAACGTAAGCAGCGCTGGTATTGAGGTGAGATGTGGAGCAAAATTTTGCTCTCCGATCACTTTTTTGCGGTTAACGCCGGGTTTCTAAAAACCCGTAACACCAGCGCTGCATGTAAGTGAGCGGTGAGCATAAACTGCTCGTTAGCACCGCATAGCCTCTAACATAAAACTTGTAATCTAGGTGTAAGTATTTATAACACATAAGACAGTATTTATAACTCATAACACAGTATCTGTAACACATAAGACAGTATTTGTAACACATAAGACAATATTTATAACACATAAGGCAGTATTTGTAACACCAAAAACAGGAGAGAAAAAATGTATATAACGGAGCACTCAGAGATTACCAAATAATATATATATTCCCTATGGACCAACAGTATTGCTAGATTGGAGTCGGTTAACGATAAAACTTAGCTTTTAATATTTGTAAATTAAAAAAGGAATAGTGAATGATAAAACTACCAATGTGTGCATAAAAGCAATTAAAATAGTTATTTAAACAAAGAAAAGCAAACATGCCCAGGTATCTACCATGTAGTGTGTGTTACATATGGGTTTGTCTGGCAGGGAAGCACCCAAAAATGCTCACGGATTGCACAAAGAAACTGATCTACAAAGAGGATTGACCTCCACACAAAATTATCTATTGCTAGTGCAATACTGGAGTGGTGCAAGGTCCCAGCTGTGGATCAATAATTAGGAAAGAGAGTTCCTATAATAAATATAATGGTCAAAACTGACCTCTATAGAAAGATACTGCAACCAATTCAATTCTCCAGTATGACAGCTGTCACACCAGAGGGACTAAGAATGCAATCCCCATAGGTGAATTTCTAAGAATTAGAAGAAACTGCACTGATTTCAATGTCTTTAATGAGAGAGCAAAGGAACTAAAAATTAGATTAAGAGACAGAGGTTATACTCGTAAAGTTATACGAAAAGCGTATCAAAGAGCGAAAAGAACCCCAAGGGATTCTTTGTTAACACCTAAAAAGAAAACTAACACTTTTGATAATGAAGTCAGATTTGTAACCACATATAACAGTAACCATTATAAAATTAGTGAGATCCTAAACAAACATAGTGGGATATTGAAATCGGATAAAGATTTATCAACATTTGTGGGAGACAGAATTAAAACCAGTTGGAGGAGAGCGCCAACAATCAGTAGTAAACTGGTTAAAAGTCACTTTACCAGGAGAAACACCACAAGACGTATATGTGGAACCTTTGCATGTGGTACATGCAGTTTCTGCAAATACATGTTTAATGAAAGATAATTCACTACTCGGACTGGCAGCATTAAGAGAATGTTTGGTTTTGCTAACTGCAAAACTAAAAATGTGGTGTACTGTTTATTGTGCAAATGTGGTAAAAGGTACATTGGCATAACGACACGCGAATTACGTATACGAGTTGGGGAACACATGAACAGTATCAAAAATTGTGAAAAGGACAGACAAAAGGATAAAACTCTGACCCCAGTGGCAAAACATTACCTTAAAAACTAAGGCACAAAACCTGATTTAAAAGTATCAGTTTCGCAGGTTATTAAACCCGGAATTAGAGCCGGTAATGTGGAAAATATGCTATTGCAAGCAGAATGTCGTTGGATATTTTGGCTGAATACTCTAACACCTCAGGGTATTAATGAACAAGATGGTTATAATTCGTTCTTATAATAATTCCATATTTATAACCTTATGGAACAATAGACCTATACCTAACTTGGACATCGCTTTACATATTTTTATCCATACTAATAACTGATATTGTGTTATATGAACTTCTTATCAGCACTAAACCAAACAACATACTGTGAACACATGTGGACTTTCCAACTTAATATACATTTATATATATGAGAAAAAATATATATAATCTTAAACTACGAAATACTAACATAATACTCTAATAGATCTTTAGAACCTATAATTTATTTGACTTATCTGCATAGCTTATGGCTAAATAGAAATTATATGTTTCTGTTTACACAATATAACAGTAATCGTGAGACAATAGCTATATGCCATATAAATGCTTAGAGATTTTCAACTTAAAAATAGACTTATACACATATTAAAATACTGTTTTCATTTGGTTTATACAGCAATCCTGACGATCAATTAACAATAAGCTTTATGATTATCTGACACTTCAGGTCTTTGACCTAATTCTCCTGCTTGTGAAATATTGACGGAAGACCATAAGGTAACTAAATTTGCAAATTGCTCTTACGTGAATGTCCTATTAAGTCAATCTAAAATGATGTTTCTTATCATTATTTTTTGAAAAATACCAACTAACCATATTCACTAAACTAAGATGATTTATCACACACAGTGTGTCAAAAAGTCCTGGCCTATCTGACTAACGATATAGGTCTTTATTATACGAAACCAAAAACATCTTAGATAAGCTTAAATTCTATTATTGCATGATCGTGCATTAGGGACCAATAAGATATAAGACATTTGTGATATGTGTTAACGAATATATTTATTGGTATCGTTGGCATCCTTGTATTGTCTGAATACAGTCATTTGCTTATGCTTCAGCGGATCGCTATTATGGCCCCGCCCCCGACATATGTCAACACTTGTCACGTGACTGACGCTAACCCAATCGGAAAAGGCCATACGGCATTGGCTACTCATTGCGGTGTGTCGTTATTATACACAAAATAACAGTAATCGGGAGATAATAGCTATATGCCATATAAATGCTTAGCGATTTTCAACTTAATAGACTAACACACATATTAAAATACTATTTTCATTTGGCTTATACAGCAATCCTGACGATTAATTAACATAAGTTTTATGATTATCTGACACTTCAGTTCTTTGCCATATTTCTTCTGCTTTGGAGATATTGATGGAAGATCATAGAAAACTAAGTGTGCCAATTGCTCTTACGCTAATGTCCTAATAAGTCAATCTAAAATGATGTTTCTTATCATTATCTTTTGTAAATACTAACTACCCATATTCACTAACCTAAGATAATCTATCACACAGTGTGTCCATAAGTCCTGGCTTATCTGACTAATGATATAGGTCTTTATTATATGAAACCAAAAACATCTTAGATAAGCTTATATTTTATTATTAGGGACCAATAAGCTATAAGACATTTGTGATACATGTTTGTTAACGGATATATTTAGTGATATTGGTGGTATCCTTGTCTTGTCTGAATACAGTCATTTGTTTATGTTTCAGCGGATCGCTATTATGGCCCCGCCCCCAACATATGTCATCAACATATGTCATGTGACTGACGTTAATCCAATTGGATAAGGCCATAAGGCATTGGCTATTCTTTGGGGTGTGTACGAATCCTCACCCCTGATTGGTGTAATATGATATTTAAGCAGTAACGCTTGCTTGGGTCGGGTCAGCCTTTGACAAAGCCATTAGTTTGACGAAATGCGCATTAGGCGCTCGTTCTAAAAGCTCTTTACTTGCCTTTGTGTGTGTTTACTATACTATTTGGGACTTATATTAGAAACATTGCAAATGGCATTATATTTATTATAGGAACTCTCTTTCCTAATTATTGAACCACAGCTGGGACTCTGACAGGGCCTTGCACCGCTCCAGTATTGCACTAGCAATAGATAATTTTGTGTGGATGTCAATCCTCTTTGTAGATCAGTTTCTTTGTGCAATCCGTGAGCATTTTTGAGTGCTTCCCTGCCAGACAAACCCATATGTAACACACACTACATGGTAGATACCTGGGCATGTTTGCTTTTCTTTGTTTAAATAACTATTCTAATTGCTTTTAAGCACACATTGGTAGTGTTATCATTCACTATTCCTTTTTTAATTTACAAATATTAAAAGCTAAGTTTTATCGTTAACCGACTCCAATCTAGCAATACTGTTGGTCCATAGGGAATATATATATTATTTGGTAATCTCTGAGTGCTCCGTTATATCCATTTTTTTGTCTCCTGTTTTTGATGATATATTAAGGATAGTGAGCACCCCCCACTCAATACAATATAGGATATGGGATTGATTCCCCATTCTACATAGCAGAAAACATTTCTAACTATGTAGAGGACTCTTAATATGTTGGGGTTATATTTGAAATAGAATGTTATTTTTCCTTTTTTGCATATATTCAAGTATCTATAACACATAAGGCAGTATCTGTAGCACACAAGACAGTATTTATAACACATAAGAAGTATCTGTAACACATAAGACAGTATCTGTAACACATAAGACAGTATTTATATCACACAAGACAGTATTTATAACACATACAAGAGTATTTTCTAACACATAACAGTATTTATAACACATAACACAGTATTTATAACACATAAGGCAGTATATGTAACACATAAGACGGTATTTGTAACACATAAGACAGTATCTGTAACACATAAGAAAGTATTTATATCACACAAGACAGTATTTGTGACTGTTATGAATATTACCTTTATCTATAAAAGTACATTATGTGAAATGGTGCAATTTTTAATGACACACTTTTTATAACTTGTTAAAGATAATAAACAAAACCTGAATCCTTTTAGTTGTTATCAGTCTATTAATTATACCGACACCAGATGAATAACAAAAATTAGCTTTATTAAAAGATTTTGATTGGAAAAATAATAAATAAACTACAGTCCTATAATAATCAATTAAAGTGATAACATAATAACTCCAACTAGCAAGAAAAACAGAATAATGCAGAGATAAAACTATAAAGATAATTAAATAATATTTTCAAAATAACACAAACGTTGGCATGATGATAGGAACCAAATATTTGATTATAAACCCTCTAAGGTAATTGCAGAGAATCGGGTAAATGACTAATTATGACAAACCGTCAGATAATAATTTATCATAATTCCTGATTCACCCGCTGTTATTGTCGACAAATAAGACCAGGTGGATGGAATTTTTAAAAGGAAAATACAAAGCTATAAAACAATTAATTCATTTACCTGATTGAATAGACAAAGGTATTTTACATAAATGTAAGGTGAAAATCTTAATGATATTAACAATTAAGGTGACTTAATTTCATACATCACCAAAGTAAATAAATTCCCCCTTTGCAGACAGGAATCAAGCTGTCAGGTCGTAGGTCTGTCCGAGTAGGCTAAACTAGCCTCAGCAGTTATAATCCTATAATCTCGGACCTCTGTATCTGATTAGCAAATTACCAACTCCATATATGATGTGACCAGTTCCAAAATACAGGAAAAATGACCCCCTCCCATTGGGATAAACCCTGTATATTACCATTCTCTCTTCTAGGAGGAGTCATTAATTATAATATTTTAATCATTAATTAACATAAAATTAATTAGATTAGGGGGCGGAGCCAGCCGTCGAGGTGAATGGCTGCACTTTGAGTGAGCTCCTGAGGCAGCCTCAGATTAAACTTCTAAAACCATGTACAAGGTACAAGAAATTTACTTTAGCTATGGATGCTAACACTTGAAGATCAATCCTCACACTTTATTCGACTTGAAAAAGACGCAAGAAAGACGAGATCGCACTTCCGGTCCGGATTCGGCCTCAGCCATCTACTACAGCCCCTGGCTTCATTTTGGGCCTAACACAAAACTGCTGCAAACAGGAGGACAAGGCCTGGCTCATTCTCTCTATGCCTCTTAGGGTCACTACGGCTCCTCAGGGTACCTGAATCTGCTTTTTCCTGACCGGATTACCAGCTTTACATTCTACTGATTTCAGGCTATCTTGAGGCCTATAACGGTCCAATCCGGCCTCTCTAATATCAGCTCTTACCATGAGGAATCATCTGAAGATGTAATCAAATCAATTCTGTTCAGCAGAATCATAATGACATTAAGCTTGTATTAATATATATATTTACAGGAGGTTAACTAGCATGACATATGCATTTTAAAGTACCTCACACATCACCCACATGAGGCCTATACAAGATTCTTATCTCTGTGAGGATTAACTAGAGCTGTATACTACCATGACAAAGAAGCCTGCTATAAATATAATATAACCACAAATCACATATCATGCAGCACTTTTATACATCCTTCATCTGAGAACAACAAGCAGCAACTACTTACATCCACATGGGGTGACCTATTCCCCTACAGGCCTACATATTACATTAATCCTGGCTGTGGGTTATTTTGGCAGTTTTCTACCACTTATTGCAGGATTGCTCAAATTATGAACATTGCTTTTTCTACATTTTTTCCTGCTTCAAATCACTTTACTACGCACTAACATAAAAGTGCCCCAGTTATACAAACAAATCAAAATTCTGCAGCACAGAAATGTCTCCAAAGAGGCAAGCAAAGCAGGATAAGGTGAGCAAAAGTAATCACAGTATTACAGCCTCTATGAATAAATTCTTCAAACCACTTGAAAACCAAGACTCGTCTCTAGAGACCATGGACTCTGCGGATGAAGTACCACAACTCCAGACTGTTACGGCAGCCAGAGCTCCAAAGTCTATGCAAATCACACAAGCTTTTCTAGAGACTCTTCCGTCTAAGCAAGACTTTACAACTCTCATTTCCCAGGTGAAATCCTGTATCAAGGAAGAAATCTCAGAGCTACGTTAAGAGATGCGCGAGATAGGAGACGGAGTGGAATTTCTTGAAGAAGAATCTGAATCACAGCAGTCAGATATTGCAGGCCTTATTCAGAATGTACAAGCTCAGAATACTACTGTAATTTCCCAACTCCAAGATAAACTGGAAGATATTGAAAATAGGAGCAGACGACAGAACATCAGAATAAGAGGCATACCAGAGTCCATCATTATAGAAAATCTTCATACCTATCTACAAGATTTAACAGCTAGTTAAACTAATTGTAATAGAGGATACAATCCAGTTTAAAAAAGAAAACCAGTGCTGCAATGGTATAATACAAATTAGCTCTGCTGGAGCAAAGGTGTATACAAGTTAAAAGTGTTCCATTTCATTCATACTATTAAACTTTATTAAATCAACAAGGAACTCACACACATTCAGTGACAGGGCTAAGAAATTAAAAACACTTAAACTCAGTTGACTGCGCTGTCGCAATTAAGTATAGAGAAAATTATTCAAAGTATTCACCAGTCCTCAGTCTTAAATATAATAAAAATAGACTAAGCCCTTACAATCCGAGGGCTAATTATTATTACCATTACACTATTAAAGACCAGAGGCTGGGAAGAATATGGTAAGTTAATGAGGCATATTTTTGTCAACAAGAGTAAGCTAGTTAAAAAACGAACAGGAGAGACTGAGCTGCCCCTGTCGGACCCCTGACGCGCGTTTCACAAACGCTTCCTCAGAGGGGGTGCGGGCCACTGTTACTTGCCGTGATTTATACCGACTTTAGACCCACCTACTAAGCACTATTGGTCTCAGTAGTAGGCATTTTCCACCTGTGATAGGATGCGTCTACTGTCAATCATTGCATCTATCGTTTACGCATAGTGGGTGTGTTGTGTCTAAATTAGACAAGATCATCCTTCTGTATGTCATTGGTTATAGCGAGAGAAGGTATCAGCCTGTTATTGGATCAATCGGTTGTCAGTTAGAGATTAATGGCCGATGTATCTCATAATGTTCGTCAACAAGTGGGTGTATACCCATTGCTGACTCATTGTATTAGAGACCAATCCGTGGCTATAGAATAGTTGGAGCAACTGGGTGTGTGATATCCTGGATGAATCATTGGCTGATCACAAAAATATGTAAACAGACTAGCGGAAATTTTTTTTTTTTGAATCTAACGTTTCACTCATTCACATTTGTATCACGCTTTACAGAATTTCACATTTTAGAGCACTTTACACTATTATGTTTGATTAAACACGTCCCAGTATTATCTAAAGATAAAGAAAGTATTTACACATACTCCTAAGCAAGCATTTTGAAATGATGATATTGTTTATTTAGTATCATCACTAATAACACATGGAGTACTTCTCCATTTAATTTCTCCAAGTCCACATTTGTTGTGGCACACAATGTGAATTAGAATTAATTCACGTCTACACTTTTTCACATATTTTAATATTTTTTGTATAATCATTCATTCCAGATAGGTTACTATCACACAGAAATATAATAAATTTACATATAGATTAAAGAATATATTATCTATGTGTTATACAAACTTACAGCACAGTATTAATTATTTTGGGAGAACACGTATTTACACACAGTCTTTTTAACATACGCAATAATGACACAGTATAATAAGTGGTTAAAAATCCTTATAACATCGATCGTGACTTACTATATGCATATATATTGTAGATGACTCATGTAACATGTTTATTAAATAATCATAAGCAGTGTATATAGATAAATAAGTTTGAGATCGGTCATCGCTAGTCTGTTTACATATTTTTGTGATCATCCAATGATTCATCCAGGATATCACACACCCAGTTGCTCCAACTATTCTATAGCCACGGATTGGTCTCTAATACAATGAGTCAGCAATGGGTATACACCCACTTGTTGACGAACACTATGAGATACGTCGGCCATTAATCTCTAACTGACAACCGATTGATCCAATAACAGGCTGATACCTTCTCTCGCTATAACCAAAATGCCTACTACTGAGACCAATAGTGCTTAGTAGGTGGGTCTAAAGTCGGTATAAATCACGGCAAGTAACAGTGGCCCGCACCCCCTCTGAGGAAGCGTTTGTGAAACGCGCGTCAGGGGTCCGACAGTGGCAGCTCAGTCTCTCCTGTTCGTTTTTTAACTAGCTTACTCTTGTTGACAAAAATATGCCTCATTAACTTACCATATTCTTCCCAGCCTCTGGTCTTTAATAGTGTAATGGTAATAATAATTAGCCCTCGGATTGTAAGGGCTTAGTCTATTTTTATTATATTTAAGACTGAGGACTGGTGAATACTTTGAATAATTTTCTCTATACTTAATTGCGACAGCGCAGTCAACTGAGTTTAAGTGTTTTTAATTTCTTAGCCCTGTCACTGAATGTGTGTGAGTTCCTTGTTGATTTAATAAAGTTTAATAGTATGAATGAAATGGAACACTTTTAACTTGTATACACCTTTGCTCCAGCAGAGCTAATTTGTATTATACCATTGCAGCACTGGTTTTCTTTTTTAAACTGGATTGTATCCTCTATTACAATTAGTTTAACTAGTTGTTGTATGTTTGCTCTAACCAGTTTACTGCATCAGATATCTCTTCAAGATAACTCAAAGGTTGAGTCATTTATATAAATATACAAGAGATACCTGAGAATTAATAATAGACTCTGCAATCCCCCAACCCATTTATTTCTAAAACTATCTACAAGATTTGTTCAAAGACCTTCAAGGTTCATCACTTACAACACCTCCTGTCATGGACAGATATCACAGAGCTCTGAGACCCAAGCCCAAGGAGGGACGTGATCATAAAATTTCAAGATTATCAACAAAAGGAAAACATCATGAAGCAAGCCAGAATTTCTTCACCACTATGCTTCCAAGGATCTGCACTCTCCATCTACGCTAACCTTTCCATAAGAACTTTGCAAAGAAGAAGGGAATTTGCCCCGCTCACCACTGTGCTAAGAAATCACAACATATCATATAGATGGGACTTCCCTTGCCATATACAACTGATATGGGAAGGTCAAAGGAAAACATGCATGGATCCAGGAGATATCGAAGACTTCTGCAAAGAGTTGAATATTACACCTCCAACCCACAGCCACACATCTGCACCTATTACCAAACAGCTGAATAATCTACCTCATACAGCTCCCAAACCTCAAAGAACACCATGGCAAACAGCAACCCATAAGAGACATTAAAGTACTACAGCAAGTGCTTCAGAAAACGGGTGAGATTGATCCAATATTTTTGTGATCCATAACCTTTTCATGATTTCTAAGGGACCCTGTTCCTAATTTATTGTTACTAGTTTTGCGTTTATTAATATTGTAGCACTATGCCTTCTAAAAAAATTTTTTTTAGATAGATTTATCAATGTGCCTTCACGGACTTATGATCTACCAAAATCTGGGGCTCCACTAGCCTCCTTTTAGGAACTCTAAGTTATCTATATGAATTGTAACATTAGGTTATGAATTCTATATTATATCGCAATCCTTGCTATTTCAAGCAGGGACTATCTGTTTTTGTTCAAAAATGTTCTACTTGTTATTATGTTTCATGTTATCTTGTTTTATTATGCATTATTATTCCATGTAACACCTCTATGCAAAACATACAACCTGAACAGAATCCTTGACCGTGATTATTAATGAGATACCTTCCAAACTCACTCCATAATACATTGACATAATGACTCAAAAGACTCCTGACCAGTTGTTTACCTTACTCACAATCAATGCCAAGGGCCTAAATTCCCCCTTTAAAAGGTCCAAAGCGTTCCATGACCTACACCATAAAAATGGCAGCATACTGTTTCTGCAGGAAACCCATTTCAAACAAGGTAGTGAACCTAGATACTTTTCGTCACATTATCCAAATCATTTTCATAGTAGTAACACTAAAAAAAAAATCAACGGAGTTAGTATACTCATACACAAATCAATCCCATTTGAACTTATACACAAAGACCAAGATGAGGAAGGGAGGTATTTGGGCTTATACAGCCTATTATTTATATTTATATTGGGAAACCAATTACACTTGTAAACATCTACGCTCCAAACACAAACCAAGCCTCTTTCTTGCAGCATATTACTAATTCCATACTAATGTATCTAAAGGGCCCGCTGTTACTGGCGGGGGACTTTAACCTCCCACTAGACCCAAAAATGGATAGTTCCAACCAAACCCTGAAACTTCCGGGCACTACTCTACACTACATGACACTTGGCGGCATCTAAACCCACAGAAACGTGATTACACGCTTTTTTTTATTACATCATGGCCGACAACCTATCCTTATTAAATCTACGCCATTCTCGTATTATTTCTACTAGTTGGACAGACCACTCAGCTGTTAGTAGTTCCTTTTTCTGGCCCTCGATCCCAATACGTCCTTTTCTATGGAGGCTTGATGAATTGCTGTTGTCAGACCCCTTAATATCTTCAGAAATAGAAAAAGACCTCCAGGAATACTTTAATATCAACTCCTCTAGTGTATCTGACCCAATTATTACGTGGGAAGCACATAAATGTGTCATCAGAGGGATATTAATTAAGCATAAGGCCATTAAAAACAAACAAACCAAACAGAAATATCTCACGCTCTCACAAGAAATAAACAAAGTAGACTACAGTCACAAACGTCACCCCACAGACTTAGATATTTTAAATAAGTTAAACGCGGCTAGACTCCAACTTAATGACCTCCTAGATATTAAAGCTCAGAATACTGCCTTTCTCTTGTGCCAAAAACACTTTACACAAGGGAACAAACCGGGAAAACTCTTGGCTAGAGCTCTCAAAAGTAAGCAATCCTCTACCTATGTACAGTCCTTAAAGGTTAATGCATCCCCAAAAACCATAAACTCTAAAATAATAGCCAATGAGTTTCGTAATTATTATAATAAACTTTATAATCTATGTCTTTCCCGTCCCATTGAGGAACACACTCAAAAATGCAAAAAATATTTAGACCAACTTCAACTTCAACAAGTCCATCCTGAACACCTCCAGCTCCTAAGCCATCACTCCTCAGGAGTTAGACATCGCTATTCAGTCACTTAAGAATGGTAAAAGCCCTGGGCCAGATGGCTTTAGTAATCTTTATTACAAAACTTATAAACCAATTCTCTTTCCTCACCTTTTACAACTCTTCAATTCCATAGGCCCAGAACATCCATTCCCACGAAGCATGCTGGAGGCACTTATTACAGTCCTGCCCAAGCCGGGTAAACCAACAGATACACCATCAAACTTTAGACCTATATCTTTGCTGAATGTAGATCTCAAGATCTATTCCAAGATCCTGGCCAATCGACTGAATTTACCACTACCATATTTGATTCACAATGACAAACAGGGTTTGTCCCGCAAAGAGAAGCCAAGGACAATACAGTTAAGGCATTACACTTACTTCAATATTCATATAGACAGAATATTCCAACCCTTTTTATCTCTACAGATGCCGAAAAGGCGTTTGATCGGTTGGATTGGATGTTTTTGACATGCACCTTACACAAATTTGGCTTACCAAAAGATTTTATATCTAAAATTACTGCACTATATACTGTCCCTACAGCCAAAATCAAGGTCAATGGCCTCTTGTCAGATCCCTTCACAATCCGAAATGGTACCCGTCAAGGTTTCCCTCTTTTTCCCTTGCTATTTGTTTTGTCTATGGAAGTTCTGGCTGCTATTTTACGCTCCTCAAATTTAGTGGAAGGTATGAAAATCAAAACTTCAGAGTACAAACTGGCCCTATTTGCAGACGACCTCCTTATGACACTCACAAATCCTGTAAGATCCCTCAAGGCGGCTCACTCAATTCTCAAGGACTATGGAGACTTGTATAATTTTTCTATAAATTATGAGAAGTCGGTCATTCTACCAGTTCACGTCACTCAGACAGACTTAATACACCTCCAATATATTGCCCCATTCACATTCAATACTCAATCCTTTAAATACTTAGGCATATATCTATCCCCAACTCAAGAGGAGTTAATCAAACTCAGCTATGACTCACTAACATCACACATACTCTTAAACACTGAGACTTGGTCCCCTAAATCTATATCCTGGTTGGGTAGAATAGGAGCAGCTAAAATGACATTACTCCCTAAGATTTTATATATTTTACAGACATCCCCCTCCCAAAATCCATGATCCCAAAACTCCAATCAATCATTAACGCTTATATTTGGAAAGCCAAACCACCAAGAATTGCCAAATTAACCCTATACAGAAACGCCACCCAGGGAGGCTTAGGGGTCCCTAACATAAGGGAATACAGAAACGCCATATTTCTTTCAAGAATTATAGATTGGTGCTCGTTTCAAGAGCATCATCATAAACAATGGGTTAAACTTGAGCATGAACTCTCTGGTTGTACCCAATTGGGCTTTATGTATTGGACTGATATATATCGATCCAAGACCAAATACCTTAACAACCCAATCATACATGAGACTTTTAATACATGGATAGAGATAGTTAAAACACACCCTAATTTGTCCTCAATACCCTCCCCACTGACACCTATACTACAGAATGATAACTTTCCACCGGGACTCACTTTCACCCCCACAGGTACCAAGGACATTCATCTTCTGTTACCAGCCTATGTATTGACAGAAGGTGGTAATTTACTACCTAGACATTCCATGGAATCCTTGGGCAATGGATTTTTCAGTATGTGGTTTTGGTACCTCCAACTTAGCCACTACTTTCAGTCCTCACATAAATCCCACCTAAATAAAACACAATTTGAGATACTGTGCAGTTCTTCCTCTTCTAATTTTCACACAATTTCTCGTACATATAAACTATTGACTAAACCAATTGAAACCGATTTACCAACATTTACTAAAGCTTGGAATAGAGACTTACCATTTTTAATCCCAATTACAGAATGGCATTCAATTTACACAGCGGTGAAACGGTCGGCACATTCGGCTAAACATATAGAAACCAACATGAAATTATTAACTAGGTGGTATCTCACACCACAGAGACTCAAGCATCTCTTTCCTGGTTCTTCTAACTGCTGCTGGAGACAATGTAGGGAAGAGGGCACGCTATTCCATATTTGGTGGGCCTGTCCTAAAATTCAAGCATTTTGGACATCTATTATACCATATATACAAAACACCATTGGCACTTCGATGCCTCACGACCCGACTATCTACCTGTTCCACAAATACCCCAAACTTAACTCACAACTACACTATAAACTACTACAAATAATGGACTGTGGAAAAAATAATCAATTCCCACCCTAGCTCAGTGGATACAAGAGATACAACTCAATCTCAAGCTGGAAAGATATCACTATCTTTTAATAAACAAATTAGACACTCATGCAGAAATATTGTTTCTGTGGGATTCTAGACCCACTTAGGGCCCTACCACGACTCCTTTGTATACACTAATCAACTACATACAGACTACTCAAGACGAATCCCTCTACTTTCCTAAGACGACGTTGTGTTCTATGAGTTGTCACGGACTTCAACACTCTAGGCTTAGATGTTAATACTCCTTAATGTCATATTGCGTTGATACCAGATGTATTTGTTTAGACGAAAACACACGGATACATGTATGCTTCGACCAAGAATTAATGGACACACATGGAAATTATAACTGTTCAATGTTTATTGTTACTAGTTTAATTTGGTTATTTTGTTACAAAAAAGAAGGAAAAATTGTGAAAATGCAAGGCCCTCAATGTTGGGAACTTTACTGGTTCATCTTTCAAAGGGGTTCTACAGTTTGGACTCTATTGAACTCCTTATGGACTCACTTATCTGAGACATGTATGGACTCTATATTTAACATGAGGCCTAAGCCTGTAATCTTTGTTTTGCAAATGATCGTCATATTTTTTTTGACACATGTATGTTTTAAACAGAAATAAACAAATTTTCCTTAAAAAAAAAAAATTAGATTAAATATTATTGTTCTAACAGTAGATGGCTCCCGCCTATAGGGTAAAAATTCAAGAAAAATACTTATTTTATTTATGTTTACCCCAACATTCCTAGACTACAGTCAAGGTTATAAATTGCACTTATTTACAGAAATAAGCAACTAGCTGGGGCCTAAGCAAGTAAACTACCTTGAATAATGGAAAACATATTGATATAAAACTTCTCAGTCAGCAAGACTGAGGAAAACAAAATTCAATGTTATAATAGATGAGCCCTGGTTAGGCTTAAATAAAAAAACAACATGGGGTCTGTTGTGTCATGAAAAATTCATGACATATTCCCCCTCATCTAGACTATCTTACCCCGACTAGGATGGATGAGATTAGTCTTGATCACTGTCTTATATGGGCGTTCGTTATGCTCAACCATCCGAAGACTAAGAGGAGGATGATATTTTTATACCATAGAATCGTTAACCCACAATTCAAAATTACAATGAATATATCAAAAATGGACATTATATTATTTTTCCAAGTACCCACGTTATGTACAACTTTCAAATGATAAATATCATTAAATGACATATGTGGCACCTTCATTAGAAAACAAAGTTCCATGTTTTTGGGATCAATGTAGAGTGGCAAAACAGAACTAGCATCAAAAGCAATGTTTATTTGCATTTCATCAACATCCTTTCCATAAGCTCTTAAGAGCATTGTTCTTATAAAGTCCTTGTTGACAAAATATAATGGAATACGTCCCTCAACAAGACTCTCAATTCCACTTTGGATCTCTCATAACCAGTTTCCTGTAAAATATACCACTGGGTCCAAAAAACTTAACAGTTCATTCTGAATTAGTTCATGCTTATATTGAACCTTTATAGCTTGGATAGAAAGACCTGAATGCAAATTAATGGTCACAACAGTATCATTAACAATCTTCATCATGGTTGCCATCTGTTCACAAAAAATTGACATTTCATGATTCAAATTACTGATGGAAATGGAATTTGACACAGCCGCGGCAGTAACAGCTGAAAAACCGATAACGGATATTGCAACTAGTCCAGCAATAACTCCAGGTGAACGTTTGGTACGTGATTGCACATTTTAAGATCCACCAGGAAAAGACTTCTGCAACTGCCCCAACATTTCCTTAGTAGTAGACTGGATCCTTTTAACATGTTCTTGATACCAAGATTTTATTTCTGATGATTCAACTTTGGAAACATCAAAATATTTTTCAATAGCAACCTTAGGATCCAGACTGATGAATATCTTTTGAGAGAAAACTTTCCGGTTGGTAATCAGGAAACCAGGTGATTCCTCAAGCATGATCCCAGAAGATGGACCAGGTTCTATCACAGGCTGTACATCAGGGCCGGACTGGGACCAAAAAGAGGCCCGGGCATTTTAGGGCAAAGAGGCCCAACCCCCCCCCCCTCCCCCCTCCCCCTATGAAAAAAAATAAGTATAATTTTTTTATTATTTTTATTATTTTTAAAAAAAAAACACAACAAAAACAAAAAAAAGCAAGCTGTGTAAACTACAGTCAATCATAGTTTAGTTACTACTACTAACTAGTCATCAATCAAGTCAACTGTTTGTTTACTGTTATATCAAAATAAATAATTATAATATTATTAATATTTTGTATATATTAGGTATGGTATTGGACTATTGGACAACAGGTCCTCTGAGAGACCATCACCAGACCTTTCAGTCAGTGCGGTCACCTTACCTGCTGCCCTGCTGCTGCTGCTGCCGGCCACCTGCTGAGTCGCAGGCAGCCTCCTCAGTCCTGACGACGACGTCCTCCTCCTCTGGCTCCATGATTAGAGTCAGGACCGGACCCGGCCCGGGCCCAGCCAGGGCAACATATTTCCGGCCTCGCCGCTTGCTCCAGCCAGGCCTGAGGTGAGGCCTCCAGCAGCTCTTCTCCGCCTCCAACAGCTCTTCTCCGCCTCCAACCGTCCTGACACAGACATGAGACAAGTCACGTGGTGGTGGTGGTGGGTGGACCCATTACCCGGCCGGCACGCGGCATGAGTGTGCAGCCGAGTGCAGGGCTTGTGTCTATCACACTTTGCGCGCCATAAACATTCCAGAATCCAGATTCCATGGGCCTCGCCCTCCTCCCCATTCTAATTGGCCCGGCCGCACATGCGCACTGCTTCCGGCCCGGCCCCTGTGAGTGACGCACTGACGTCGGACTCAGAATCTGACGTCACTCAAAGGGGCCGGCGCCGGAAGCAGTGCGCATGACTGTCGTGCGGCCAATCAGAAAAGGGGGAGGCCCATGGAATCTGAAATGTAGATGGTGCGGCAGCCCTGAAAGTCAGGATGGGCTGGCTGCCTGGGCCTGGCTGATGATGATACATATCATGATAACAATTTCAATTTGCAATTTCACAGCCAGGCCCAGCAGAGAGAGACTAGTTGGTTGTGGGGCGGGCCGCCTGTGGCAACTTGTTATATTCGCTTACACTTGACTTGCGCACCATCCACCATGTGTGTCATAAAGGTACGACGGCCGCATGCGCACCATGGCAGTAGTGCTAGTGAGTCTTTCTGAGTCT
Organism: Bombina bombina; assembly: GCF_027579735.1. Taxonomy (NCBI): domain Eukaryota; kingdom Metazoa; phylum Chordata; class Amphibia; order Anura; family Bombinatoridae; genus Bombina; species Bombina bombina. The sequence goes on from NC_069500.1 coordinate 476,632,943, forward strand.
GAACAGTGTCATTGATGATTGATGACGACTCGTCCCGTCACTCTGCGGCAGTGAGAGTGAGAGAGACTGAGTACTTGAAGTAGTAAATACACAAACAAACATAATAATTAGAAGATTTATTAAATAAATATAAAAAAAAAAGTGTCAAAATTTTTTTTTCTATGTGGCGTGACTAAGGTCGCAGTGGGCGGGGCTGTGGGCGTGGCTAAACTACATTGCGGCCTACCGGGCAAATGCCCGGTATGCCCGATGGCCAGTCCGGGCCTGCTGTACATGAATCTCAACCGAGACACCCTGGAACAGGAACAGGATGATCCAGATAACTGCCAGCATCCTGGATCCCATCAACCCAAACCCAAATGGTAGGTGTTATTTATCTGTAGAAGGGAGGGAAAAAAAACATATTAAGAACAAAATACAAATTTTTATTCAAAAGTACTCATGTCAATAATCATAGAAAATTATTCTTCTGTATATGGATTATTCTCCCCCTCTAGTTTTAACTTTGACCTAGGGTTACAAGCACGCAATTAGTTAATGTGTACCCACTTTTCTATTGACTTCCCACTTGTAGGAATCAAAATCTTGTATGCCACAGGTGAAAGTTTATCAATAATGACATAGGGCCCTTTCCATGATGGGAGAAACTTCTCTCTAACTTGATTTCTAAGAAAATTGTAAAGATAAACTTGATCATTTACCTCATATTCTTTCTTTGTGGTTTTCATGTCATAATATGTTTTAGCACATAATGCGGCTTTCTCAAGATTTTTCTGAGCAAAGGCAAATGCTTGTTGCAAATGCTTTCTTAAATTCTCAACATATTGATAGGTTGTTGTTGCATTGATCAGACTCTGATCCTGAGTACGATACAACAAATGCTGTGGCAGTACCATCCTTCTACCTGTCATTAGTTCAAAAGGTGACATTTTTGTTGCAGTACTAGGAGTAGATCTAATAGCCATTAATACCAAAGGAAACTTAATATCCCAATCTTTCCCCGATTCCTTCACAAACTTTTTCAGAATATTTACAACTGACTGATTATACTGTTCAACTCCACCACTCGAGGCAGCATGGTAGGAAATATGTAATTTCCTTTTAACACCCAGGATAGACCACATTCTTTTCATCACTTCACTTGTGAAATGAGTACCTCTATCAGACTCAATTATCTGAGAAAGTCCAAACCTAGAGAAAACATGATTGATTAATAAAGCAGCAGCTGTTTCAGACCTACAATTTGGGGATGGAAGACACTCCACCCATTTGGTAAACATACATGTAACAGTTAACATGTATTGATTGCCCCGTGATGTCTTTGTAAGTGGTCCTACAAAGTCAATTTGTAAAACGGACCATGGCAGAGACATACCTCTTTTTTGTAAAGGTGCCCTGTGGGTTGGAGAATTTGGTTGAAACTGTGAACAAACCAAACACCCCTGACAATAAGTCTGAACATCTTTCATCATATGTGGCCAATATGCATAATCATGCAATACTTCATAAGTAATTCTCTCCCCACGATGATCTGATGTTGGTGCATCATGGGCATGCTGCAGCATAAGACCTCTAAAAGAAGTAGGAACAACCCACTGTATAGATCCATTATTAGTTGTCCAAACTAACAATTAACAAACCATCTTAAAAGGGACAGTCTAGGCCAAAATAAATTATTCAGATAGAGCATGTAATTTTAAACAATTTTCCAATTTACTTTTATCACCAATTTTGCTTTGTTCTCTTGGTATTCTTAGTTGAAAGCTTAACCTAGGAGGTTCATATGCTAATTTCTTAGACCTTGAAGCCCACCTCTTTCAGATTGCATTTTAACAGTTTTTCACCACTAGAGGGTGTTAGTTCACATATTTCATATAGATAACACTGTGCTCGTGCACGAGAAGTTATCTGGGAGCAGGCACTGATTTGCTAGACTGCAAGTCTGTCAAAAGAACTGAAAAAAGGGGCAGTTTGCAGAGGCTTAGATACAAGATAATCACAGAGGTTAAAAGTATATTATTATAACTGTGTTGGTTATGCAAAACTGGGAAATGGGTAATAAAGGGATTATTTATCTTTTAAAACAATAAAAATTCTGGTGTAGACTGTCCCTTTAAGACTAAATTTAGACTTATACTTAAATAAAATCCTAAGGTCCTCATTTTCAGTGCAATCTTTCTCCTGGATTGGATACACTGTAAGATTCTCCTTAAAAAGGTAAAATTTACCCACAACGGGATCCTCCTTTTGACTGGTAATCAAATCTTCGTTTGGTGCATCCTGACTCCATTGCACTGCAAATAGTTCTTGATCCTTCTTTACTTGCCGACGGGTTACCACTGCAATTTGACATACACCAAGAAGGTGTTCAATGTAAAAAATTTCCCCCTCTAAGGCACCTTGTTTAGCCATTGTATCAGCTAAATAATTTCCTTCCTTGTCAATACCATGCATCTTTGAATGACCCAATGGCTTCTATTTATCAAAGGTCTTGCGGACCTGATCCGACAGTGCGGATCAGGTCCGCAAGACCTCGCAAAATGCGGAGAGCAATACTCTCTCCGCATTTAACATTGCACCAGCAGCTCACAAGAGCTGCTGGTGCAACGCCGCCCCCTGCTGACTCGCAGCCAATCGGCCACCAGCAGGGCGGTGTCAATCAACCCGATCGTACTCGATCGGGTTAATTTCCGGCGATTCCTGTCAGCCTGCTCAGAGCAGGCGGACAGGGTTATGGAGCAGCGGTCTTTAGACCTGTCTGAAGACTCGCCAGAAGCACAGCCCTTCAAGCTCCGTACGAAGCTTGATAAATATGGGCCTTTGTCTTCTTCCAAAAGACAATCAAGTCATTAGAGATAACAATAGCATCAATTGCAACTATCATCTTTCCATGTTTAACTGGCTTGTTACGGGCTTTCATCATCCGATTACGCTTCCACACAGGAAGGTATTCAACAAAACTGTTACGGACATAATCTGAATCTGTAATGATGACAAATTCTTTAAATCCCTGATTTACTGCCATCTGAATAGCCTTATACACAGCGCTTAATTCAGCCATTTGGCAACTTTTAGGGCCTAAACGATAACAACAGGTTGTATGTTATAATCACTACCCCACACAATACCTGCCCCAGCTACAAGTTTCTTTTCACCATTTTCAGTAGTATGAAAAGCACAACCATCAACATATACCTTAGGTAATGGTTGACAATACATTTCCTCATAAACCTTATGTCGTGAGAATATGTAATCATCCATATAATCATCCTCCCAAATTTCCTCCTTTATATCCTGTTCAGAGCAATCATGAAGTTCAGCTAGTCCTTGTGCAACATCATTTCTCTTATTCTGTGCATAATGAACCTCCAAAGGCCAACCCTGCAGAGACACAGTCCAGGATGTAATGCGACTGTTAGACAGATTTCCTGCCTTTATTTTATTACTCTGTAAATACTGTAAAGATTGTTGATCAGTTTCCACAATAATTTTTTCTCCTTGGATTTAACTCCGAAAATATCGTAAGGCCCAAACTGTTGCAAACAATCGCCTAGATTTAGAGTTTGGCGTTAGCCGTCAAAAGCAGCGTTAAGGGGTCCTAACGCTGCTTTTTACCACCCGTCGGTATTTAGAGTCAGCCAGGAAAGGGTCTACCGCTCACTTTTATTCCGCGACTCGAGGCTACCGCAGATCCCCTTACGTCAATTGCGTATCCTATCTTTTCAATGGGATTTGCCTAACGCTGGTATTTCGAGTCTTGGAAAAAGTGAGCGGTAGACCCTCTACTGACAAGACTCCTACCGCCAAAAAAAGTCAGTAGTTAAGAGCTTTATAGGCTTACGCCGGAACATAAAGCTCTTAACTACTGTGCTATAAAGTACACTAACACCCATAAACTACCTATGTACCCCTAAACCGAGGCCCCCCCACATCGCAAACCCTCTAATAAAATTTTTTAACCCCTAATCTGCCGACCAGACACCGCCGCCACCTACATTATAGCTATGAACCCCTAATCTGCTGCCCCTAACATCGCCAACACCCACATTATATTTATTAACCCCTAATCTGCCCCCCCAATGTCGCCGCTACCTAACTACAATTATTAACCCCTAATCTGCCGACCGGACATCGCCGCCACTATAATAAATGTATTAACCCCTAAACTGCCGCAATCCCGCCTCGCAAACACTATAATAAATTTGATTAACCCCTAATCTGCCCTCCCTAACATCGCCGCCACCTACCTAAATTATTAACCCCTAATCTGCCGCCCCCAACGTCGCTGCTACTATAATAAAGTTATTAACCCCTAAACCTAAGTCTAACCCTAACCCCCCCTAACATAAATATAATTTAAATAAAACAAAATAATATTCCTATAATTAAATAAATTAATCCTATATAAAACTAAATACTTACCTATAAAATAAACCATAAGATAGCTACAATATAACTAATAATTACATTGTAGCTATTTTAGGATTTATATTTATTTTACAGGCAACTTTGTATTTATTTTAACTAGGTACAATAGCTATTAAATAGTTAATAACTATTTAATAGCTACCTAGTTAAAATAAGTACAAAATTACCTGTAAAATAAATCCTAACCTAAGTTAAAAATACACCTAACACTAACTATCAATAAATTAATGAAATAAATTAACTACAATTAGCTAAACTAAAATACAATTGTAGCTATATTAGGGTTAATTTTATAGGTAATTATTTAGTTTTAAATAGGAATAATTTATTTAATGATAGTAAATTTATTTCGTTTAATTAAAATTATATTTAAATTAGGGAGGTGTTAGGGTTAGGGTTAGACTTAGGTTTAGGGATTAATAACTTTATTATAGTAGCAGCAACGTTGCAGGCGGGAGATTAGGGGTTAATAATTGTAGGTAGGTGGCGGTGATGTTAAGGACGGCAGATTAGGGGTTAATACAATTTATTATAGTGTTTGCGAGGCGGGAGTGAGGCGGTTTAGGGGTTAATACATTTATTATAGTGGCGGCGAGGTCCATTCGGCAGATTAGGGGTTAATAAGTGTAGGTAGGTAGCGGTGACGTTGGGGGAGCAGATTAGGGGTTAATAAATATAATATAGGTGTCGGCGATGTTAGGGGCAGTAGATTAGGGGTTCATAGTGATAATGTAGGTTGCGGCGGTGTCCGGAGCGGCAGATTAGGGGTTAATAATAAAATGCAGGTTTCAGCGATAGCGGGGGCGGCAAATTAGGGGTTAATAAGTGTAAGGTTAGGGGTGTTTAGACTCAGGGTTCATGTTAGGGTGTTAGGTGTAGACTTAGAGAGTGTTTCCCCATAGGAAACAATGGCACTGAACGCTGCTTTTTTGCAGGTGTTAGGTGTTAGCTCAGACCCATTGTTTCCTATGGGGATATCGTGCACGAGCACGTTTTTCCACCTTACCGCTACCGTAGGCAACGCTGGTATTGAGGATTGAAGTGGAGCTAAATTATGCTCTTCGCTCCCTTTTCTGAGGCTAACGCAGCCATTCAGACAACTCTAAATACCAGCGTTGTCTTAAGGGTGTGCTGGGAAAAAAGCAGCGTTAGCACCGCGGGTCTTTACTGACAAAACTCTAAATCTAGGCCAATGCTTTTTCACAATCATTAAATTTGATCTCCACTGGAGATAAGGCCTTGCTTGCATATGCAATGATCTTATTCTGTTTATCATATTGCTGATAAAGAACCGCACTTAAAGGGACAGTAAACCTAAAAAATAATGTTATATAATTCTGCACATAGTGCAGAATTATATAACATTATATTAGCCAAACTATGTAAAACCTAATATACCCTTTAGATTTTTTTAAAAAAATGGCTGTTTTAAAGACCCGCTCTTTGTGCTCTTCTGAGCGGGTCTGTTTGTTTCACACTGCGCATCAGGCAAGCTGTATAGTTGCAGCCCGGCCCGACCGCGCCATAACACTAAGTGCAGCTTGCTCCTGCTCTGTCTGACAGCAGGAGCGAGCTGCACTGTGTATAATGGCACGGTCGGGCCAGGCTGTGACTATACAGCTGGCCCGATGCGCTGTGTGAAACAAACAGACCCGCTCAGAAGAGCACAGAGAGCGGGTCTGTAAAACAGACGTTTTTTAAAAAAATTAAAAGGGTATATTAGGTTTTACAAAGTTTGGCTAATATAATATTATATAATTCTGCACTATGTGCAGAATTATATAACATTATTTTTAAGGTTTACTGACACTTTAAGGTAAGATCTGTATATCCTGTCTCTAAGTAAAATGGATCTCCCTTTATTGGATAGGCTAAACAAGGGGCTTGAGTAAGCCTTAGCTTTAACTCTTGAACTGTCTTGTCTTGTTCTACTGTCTAAGTCCAAGTTTTCCCTTTCTTTAATAGCCTAATCAAAGGTTTAGTAATTTCAGCATAGTTGTCAATACATTTCCTAGAGTAATTTATTATACCTAGGAAGGATCTTAGTTCTTTAATACTTGTTGGACTCTTTGTTTTCAATAAAGCTTCAACCTTCTTTTTCTGGGGATTCAATCCATCAGCAGTTATTTCATGACCAAGGAAATTCACCTTAGTTCTACACCATTGAGCTTTTTGAATTGAGAGTTTTACACCTGCCCTTTTCAATTGATTAAGTATATGCTTGACTTCTTCCAAGTGTTCATCAAAAGTAGTTTTTTTTAATTAATATATCATCCACATAGCATAATGTCCCCCTCTCAGCAGCATCAGGCATAGCCTTATGCATAAAAATACCAAACTCCTGTCACAAATTAATATATCCAAAAGGCATCCTGACCCAGGTAAACTGTTCTCCACCAAATGAAAATGCAAGTTTAGGTTGGTCCTCCTCACACACCTTGACAGTCCAGTAACCTTCTAAGGTTGTAAAAATTTTAGAACCTTGTATCTGTGCAAGACATTGATCTATGTATGGGACTGGCCATCCTGACATAGGCACATGCTTATTAAGCTCTCATTTTGACATGCTTATTAAGTCTCAAGTCAGCACACAACCTCCATTGCCCATTTGGTTTCAATACTCCCAGAATAGAAGTATTAAAGGGACTATGTATTGGTTTAATAATACCTCTTGATTCCAAGTTCTTAATAATATCTGCTAAAGATTCATAGGAAGCCAATGGCAGACGATATTGTCTCACATATACTGGAGGTGCTTTAGGATCAGTTGGAATCCTAAGAATATGTAGATCTGTTGAACCACAGTCATAAGAATCTTTGGCAAATATCTCCTGAAATTCCATTAAGATTTTTATCTTAATTTTGGCATTCATTTGCATTAGAACACCCATCTGCCAAAGAAATCTGTTCCTCCACCATTTATAATATAACAAGTATTTATAACACATAAGACAGTATTTATAACTCATAAGACAATATTTATAACACATAAGACAGTATTTCTAACACATAAGACAGTATCTATAACACATAAGGCAGTATCTGTAGCACACAAGACAGTATTTATAACACATAAGAAGTATCTGTAACACATAAGACGGTATCTGTAACACATAAGACAGTATTTATATCACACAAGACAGTATTTATAACACATACAACAGTATTTTCTAACACACAACAGTATTTATAACACATAACACAGTATTTATAACACATAAGGCAGTATATGTAACACATAAGACGGTATTTATAACACATAAGGCAGTATATGTAACACATAAGAAAGTATTTATATCATACAAGACAGTATTTGTGACACATAAGACAGTATTTATAATACATAAGACAGTATTTTTATCTTGGCTGCCAGTAACACATAGATTAGAACATGCACAGTGCAACTTCTTTCTTGGCCATATTTGCAATGCTTTGAGGCATTGGAGGCCTTTTACATTTAGCTGACACTCATGGGCAGTAGCGGACCTACTGAACAGTGGGCCCTGGCACAAATTCTTTTTTGGGGCTCCCCAAAGGTAACTCAGTAGTAAGCAATAGTAACAATATACATGATGCTCTGTGTAATGATTTTTAGGATAGAAATATAGACTGGCAACCTGCACTAATAAGTGACTCCCCTGCATTAGGATTGTACAAATTCTGTACACGCCTATGTATAGACAGGCTGCTATGGGCCCCCTCCAGAACTTGCCAATGCACCTGCTACACCAATGGTAGTACCAACCCTGCTCATGGGACTTAAAGGGATATAACACCCCAAAATGTTCTTTCATGGTTTGAATAGAACGTACAATTTTAAACAACTTTCCAATTTACTTCTATGATCCGTTTTCCTTCTATTCTCTTGTTATCCTTTGCTGAAGGCACAGCACTACTGGCAGCTTGCTGAACACATCCAGTAACAATCACAATAGACAAATGTGTGTAGGCACCAATCAACAGCCAGCTTCTAATAGTGTAGGATATGTGCTTATTCATTTTCAACAAGGGATAACAAGAAAACAAAGCACATTTGAAAATAGAAGTGAATTGAAAAGTGTCTTAAAATGACATGCTCTATCTGAATCCTGACAGTTTAATTTTGACTTTCCTATCACTTTAAAAAAAACAAACAGGACATTCTTGTGGCCAGTATTTTTGTGTAGATTTTACTGGACAGCTTGCTGTCTGGTTGAATACTGGATATCTGGAAACCCTACACACTACTGCTATTTTATGCCTCATTAAGGCACATAACGCATGTCATGTGCAGTGCCTTACAAAGGTATTCCCTTGAAGTATATTTGTTTCTGGATTACAAAAGATACATACTCATACTCATACTTTATTGCAAACTCATCTGCTCCAAAAGTGTATTTTAAAAGCAAAATTAACATTTCTGAGCTGCTCTTTAAAAGAAAAAGAAAAGCTGAAATATACTGCTTTCATATGTATTGAGCCACCTTTTTAAGGAACAATTTAGTAAACTGCATTTCCAGCTTTAAAGAGCAGGCTCACATAACCAAGCCAGCAGTCACAAATTTAAGAACCATAAACTGCTTCTTTTGCCTCTCCACCACCTCAGAAGTGGTGAGATCTGACATTCATTTGGTAAGCTTGACATGCTCTGCAGGGACAGCAATGCACAAGAGACCTCTTGGGCAATGCTACATTTTGCAATGCAATGCAGCATCACAAGTGGCAATTGCAGGAGAGTAGGTTCTCTACTTGCAAACCTGTCTGTCTGCAATAATTATAAATTCTGCCCTAAGTCAAATGGGTAAGTATACACCATCAGCTTTGCACACTGGCTGGAATAAATTTAGCTGTCTTCTTGGAAGGTTAGCTCCAAATGGTGGTTTGCAGCTTGTGGGCTGCAATTTTCAAATAGCACACAACAGAAATAGTGCACGTATTACAAGTTTAAAGTAAACGGTTCGCTCAAATGCAATACAATTTAAAGCGCGTCAGGTTAGCGTGACTTCCGAGGTCGCATAAAGGGTAAGGGAAGAAAAAAGTTGCAAAAACACAACATAAATACATGTAAAAATTATTTAAAAATAAATAATAATAAAACAGTTATAAGGGCTCAAAGATAGATGCTATAGAGTGTTTGAAAAAGGGCTGCAAAGGGCTTTAACATATATATATACATACATAGACATGTCTAAATATGTTTATGTATGTGTATATATATATATATAAATAAATGTATAAATGTCCAAATGTAGGAGGGCACTCACAGGATTTATAAAGCAACAAACAGTATATCTTTATTTCCAAGTTATTTGTACATTATTTGTAGAAGTCAACGTTTCGACCCATTTATGGGCCTTCTTCAAGACAGTAAACAATCTGTAAACAAAAAGGAAAAATGCTAAATGTACCATTGTAATCTAGTTACATAGAATAAAAAATACATGTTGAGAATTATATATAACAGTGATAACCCATCATGTAAGAGATTGATCAATTCAATAGAGTCCAGCAAGAAGGCCTCAGTGTTTCTCACTGCATCCTGTAAGTGGTAATCAATGTATTTCGCCAAACACTGGAAAAGGGATCCAACGGCAGAGACAATTGGACGGCCTGGTGGTTTATGCAGATCCTTATGGATCTTAGGGATGGTGTAAATAATAGGGTGCCTTGGATGTTCCGGCATGAGATAGTCAAATACAGATTGCTCTAGTCCATCCAATGTAGGGAAAAATAAGCTCTCCAAGCCCACAGATATATAAAAGTTCAATTTTATTCCAAACTTGTTAAAATCATACAAGATAGATTAAAAAGTGGTAAGCACAATAGTGCAAAAACAGGTTGTAGAACAGGTGCAAAAAACAGCAAACGTTTCGTGCTTCATGCACTTGGTCACTGCTAATTGATGCACCTGTTCAGAGCTCCATTTATACCAAAATTCTTAAAGTGATATCACAACATTTCATTAACCTGTACTTTGCCATTTTGTAAAGGAGCCTATTACAAGAAACATTTATTTATTTTTTCCTTTTCTTATACATAAAATGTTGTTATATAAATATGCAGGTTGATTCATGTTGGTTAAGGTGTGACTATGTTTTGTGAAAACAATCTATTATACACTATTATTAAATCATTACTTTTGTAGAAAGAAGCATATACATTGCTCTATGAGTTGTTATTATCTTCAGTGTTAAATATAATCAGAGCCAGGTTTCTATTGGGAATTTGTTTAAACCACTCTAATATAAAAATCCTTAATTTAAACAGTATGAAATCAAATATGCAATAGATGAGCCTATGACAAGAGCCCAAAAAAAAAAAACCCATCAAAATAAGTGTATGTATAGCAATCTATTTTCTCTCTCATAAAGGAAAAGTTAGGTTAGCAATAATAGTGAGAAAATGTCTCATATCAACATATTTTCTTATTTCTTAATTCTTTTTAGGGGAATGAGCCAATGACAAGAGACATACCTCTAAATTCAAAAATTTCCCAAAAACATTAAATGATTTATTAAATTTTCCTATTTCTTAATTCTTTTTAGGGGAATGAGCCTATAACAAGAGACATGCCTCTAAATTGTTAAGGAAGGAGAGGAATTTAATTCCCCTATTACCAATAAGACTTATAAGATACATCATCATATCAACTGTTCTACCACTCATGTGGTTTATCTTCTCACATGTAAAATTTGCCATAAACAATACACAGGAAAAACAAAGAGACCGCTAAAAGAGAGGTTTTTGGAGCACTTGCGCTCCATAGAGGATGAGAACTCAGACACACCTGTATCAAGGCATTTTAAGGTTCTACACAACGCAGACACATCTGCTCTTATCCTACAGGGGATAGATTTTATCCCACAATGGAGAAGAGGTGGTGATAGAGAGACAACACTTGACAAAAGAGAAGTTATGTGGATGTTCAATCTACAGACTACACACCCTGAGGGCCTCAACATGAGAAGAGATTTAGACTTATTCACTAAATAATAAACATCCTATTTTTTTAATAAATCAGATTAAAAAAGGGAAAGAAGAAGGGAAAGAAGGGAAAAGGAAAAAAAAAAAAAAAGAGAAGAGAAAAAAAAAAGATTTTTTTTTTTTTTTTTTTAATTTAGAGGTATGTCTCTTGTTATAGGCTCATTCCCCTAAAAAGAATTAAGACATAGGAAAATTTAATAAATCATTTAATGTTTTTGGGAAATTTTTGAATTTAGAGGTATGTCTCTTGTCATTGGCTCATTCCCCTAAAAAGAATTAAGAAATAAGAAAATATGTTGATATGAGACATTTTCTCACTATTATTGCTAACCTAACTTTTCCTTTATGAGAGAGAAAATAGATTGCTATACATACACTTATTTTGATGGGTTTTTTTTTTTTTTGGGCTCTTGTCATAGGCTCATCTATTGCATATTTGATTTCATACTGTTTAAATTAAGGATTTTTATATTAGAGTGGTTTAAACAAATTCCCAATAGAAACCTGGCTCTGATTATATTTAACACTGAAGATAATAACTCATAGAGCAATGTATATGCTTCTTTCTACAAAAGTAATGATTTAATAATAGTGTATAATAGATTGTTTTCACAAAACATAGTCACACCTTAACCAACATGAATCAACCTGCATATTTATATAACAACATTTTATGTATAAGAAAAGGAAAAAATAAATAAATGTTTCTTGTCATAGGCTCCTTTACAAAATGGCAAAGTACAGGTTAATGAAATTTTGTGATATCACTTTAAGAATTTTGGTATAAATGGAGCTCTGAACAGGTGCATCAATTAGCAGTGACCAAGTGCATGGAGCACGAAACGTTTGCTGTTTTTTGCACCTGTTCTACAACCTGTTTTTGCACTATTGTGCTTACCACTTTTTAATCTATTTTGTATGATTTTAACAAGTTTGGAATAAAATTGAACTTTTATATATCTGTGGGCTTGGAGAGCTTATTTTTCCCTACATTGGATGGACTGTTGCTATTTTGTGCGTGTGCAGACGCACTGGGAATATTTGCTTGCCGCCTAGGATATTATCTACATTTTTTTCACATATACCCTTACTCTATTAGTGCCTATCATAATCTCAGGATTTGTTTTTACATACCCCAGGGGCGCTCCGTTGAGCAGGTTTTATTTGTATCTACAGATTGCTCTATATGGCCCCCATTAAGGGCCTGCATGAGACTGTTGTCCAATTTCTTTTTAAACAGAGACGTAGGATTATGTGGACGTCTCCTATAGGTGTTTCCATCTCCTAGTTGTTGTAATAACTCCAGTCGAAAATATTGATAGTCCATGACAACGATTGCAACCCCCTTATCAGCCGGCCTAATGATGATGGATTCATCTTTTTTTAAACGTTGGAGAGCTTCCACTCAGAGTTACTAAGATTGGTTCTATAATTCTACAAATTGCTCAAGTCGTCATTGATATTCCCTGGTGCATACTTTAGTAAAGGTTTTGATGGTAGAATGAGTATTCTTTGGCTCAAACCCAGATTTCTTAATAAATCTTGTATAAACAGTATTTAGCGACTCATTTTTAAAGTGATCTTTTAGTTTGAGTGTTCTTTGTAGGCAATGGACATCCACTAAATTATCAAAAAGCTCCACCCTCGGGGTGGGGACAAAGCTCAAACCTTTACTAAGCACACTGAGCTCATCCTTGTCAAGTTCTCTGTTGCTAATGTTAATCCACAAGCCATCTCTTCTAGTTCTTGCCCTGTGTCTTTTCTTGCCGTTTGTTCGTTTTTTGACGGCAATGGAGGTTTCTTTTGTGATCTTGTTTGTATTTTATCATGTTAGAAAAAATAAGTCCAGAAAATAGCCAATGATGATAAATAAAATCCAAACTTTATTCAGGATCCAAATCCAATTTCATTTAAAAGCATATGGAGGTAACATCAAGGGATGGTGGGAGAGACGAAATAAGTCTTACATGTTTCGGCAAGGTATAGCCGTAATCATAGACATAAATTCATACAGGTGTCACCCTTATTTACACAGGTAAAATGTTCCCCATTGGTTAAAACATAACACACCCTTCCCCTTCCCTCCCTTACAAGTGAACAAAGGTAATTAACCCTTAATGCTGCATAGAAATTTAACAATCATGAATAACACAGAAGAAAAATACAAAATTATATCAAAAAGAAAAAATAATAATATTACATATATATACATTGAAAGGGCAATTTGATTGTGGATGGCAAATTTATATAGAATATAAACCTCAGAGCTAGTGATAGAATATAAATACAATAAAATTCAAAAGATAGAAACTCAATAACTGTTAGGTTAAATTCATTAAAAGCCTAATCTATACTGCAAGTCAGAGTTACTAGAATTAATAGCAATTACATAGTACCAGAGAAAAAGTAATTTCATATTTCTTAGCTCATGAATAAATATATAAATACACATAATGCCAACCCATCAATCCAAACGCCTAAGAAAAAGACTTAGAGCAGGTCCCTATATAAGAGTAGCTAATAAATACCTTCAACAACCTAAAAATAACAAAAAATATATATACACATAGAAACTCAAAAGTTATGATCAATGAAATAGATGTAGTTCCAATATAGCTTCAGATTGTTGCATCTTAGGTAAACAAAACAAAAGCTAGTGGATTGCTTCAAACAGGTGACCTAAACCTCCTTATAGTTGAAACCATAGCCGCAGCATATAACCCTAGATGTGTGTATAAATGAACGAACAAACTAAAGACACATCAGATAGATATCAAGTAAAGTACTCTCACTATGTTAACCATCTATTCCCAAAAATTAATGATATCATTTTCTGAATTAAATCCATAGGGGGTTAATGTGCTCATCTTGTTAATCCAACAGACCTCTTGTCTAGCAAGGATAGACCATTTATCTCCTCCCCTCGGGGGTCTGTTTATGGTCTCTATTGCATTCCATTCAAAGTTGCGCACATCACCCCCATGAACTGTGATAAAGTGTCTAATTCTGAACAATCAATTGTGTTCTTAATGTAGCCCAAATGTTCGCGTATCCTGGTACGAACATCACGGCTGGTCATGCCTATATATTGTAATTTGTGACTCGTGCATCCAATTAAATAAACCACAAAAGTGGTAGAGCAATTGACACATCCCTTAGTGTTATATTCATCTCTGGTAACATAGGATGTAAAGCTGGGTCCTACTTTAATAACATCACAAGCCTTACAATTTTTTCCACACCTATAGGTACCATTATGTCTGAGCCAAGAACTCTGATTTCTAGGGGCTCAAAGTTGACTAGGGGACACCATATTGCCTAGTGTAAGATTCCTTTTATACACAAACCTGCAACCATTACTAATTGTGTCTTTCAAAAGGTCATCCCCATATAGTATGGGTAGATATTTTTTAATGATATTGCAGATTTGGTAATATTGCATTGAGTATTTAGTAATAAACAATGGTTTCTCATCAGTTTGTCTTCTAGAATGCCTATTTTGGCTATTAAATTTTAAGAGACTGGAACGGTCAATTTTATCGGTATCCTTCATTGCATCATTAATGGTCCAAACTGGATAACCTCTATTCTCAAGTCTTTTCCGTAAAGACTGAGACTCAGAGTGAAAAGAAGCATCATTTGAACTAATCCTCCTAGTTCTAAGAAATTGTCCCTTGGCAATCCCCCTAAAAACATGTCTGGGATGAGAACTAGAAGAATGCAAAATGGAATTGCCAGCAATAGGTTTGTGATAGATATTAGTATCTATCCTCTTTGTACACCTATTGAAACTTAGTTCCACATCTAAGAAATGTATTGTATTGGGCTGCCACTCATATGTGAACTGAATGTCAGGAATACAAGAATTAAGGTACCCCACAAAACATTTGGCTTCATGTTCAGAAAAAGTACCAACAAAGATCAAGTCATCAATAAATCTCTTGTAGTATAATATCCTTGCAGAGAAGGGGTTCATATGTCCAAGCAAATATTTGTACTCAAGCCAGCCCATAAATAAGTTAGCATATGAGGGGGCAAATTTTGCCCCCATAGCTGTGCCTTTTAGCTGGACATAATGAACCCCCTCAAAGCGAAAATAATTATGCTCAAGAAGGAATCTTGTGGCCAAGATGATAAAGTCTTTAGTTTCGTCAGAATAGTGTGTAAGAATATCCAAAAAGAATCTCAGAGCCTCCAAACCTAGGGAATGTGGTATCAACATATACAAGGCTACGACATCCACCGTTAGCCACGTCATACCTTCCACCACCTGCACAGTATCCACAAGGTTGAGTATATGAGTAGTATCCCGTAAATAGCTGGGAAGGGACATAACCAATGGCTGCAGGATACTATCTATCCATTCAGATAGATGCTCAAACAACGACCCAATTCCTGCAACAATTGGTCGTCCCTTTACATCCTCTAAACTCTTGTGGATCTTGGGCAGGTGGTGGAAGATAGGTACCACAGGTTCTGAGATGAACAAGAACTCAAAGGTATCCTGATCGATGATACAGGGCATCATCAAGGATAGATCGCAATCTACTCTGATACAATCTAGTGGGATTAAAGTTTAGGGCTTTATATGAAGAAACATCACTTAATTGACATATAGCTTCATTTACATACGTATCCCTATCCATTACCACAATATTGCCACCCTTGTTGGCCTGTTTGACCACTATTGACAGATTATTTTGTACATTATCATGTCTGTTTAAATTTGAGTGGTCCACAGTTGTGGTTCTGTCTAGGGTAAGTAAATCTTCAAGGACCCTTTTATGAAAGCTTTCCAAAGCTTTACCCCTAGATTGCACAGGATAGAATTTAGACCTACCTCTGAACTTAGGAGTCTGTGTGTATGTACAGACATGAAAGAGAGGCTATTGTATCTCTACAAAATAATCTGTCAATAGTGGTCAAACAGGCCGACAAGGGCGGCAATATTGTGGTAATGGATAGGGATATGTATGTAACTGAAGCTATACGTCAATTAAGTGATGTTTCTTCATATAAAGCCCTAAGCTTTAATGTTCGTACCAGGATACGCAAACATTTGGGCTACATTAAGAACAAAATTGATTGTTCAGAATTAGCCAGACACTTTATCACAGTTCATGGGGGTGATGTGCGCAACTTTTAATGGAATGCAATAGAGACCATAAACAGACCCCCGAGGTTGATGGGTTGGCATTATGTGTATTTATATATTTATTTATGAGCTAAGAAATATGAAATTACTTTTTCTCTGGTACTATGTAATTGCTATTAATTCTAGTAACTCTGACTTGCAGTATAGATTAGGCTTTAAATGAATTTAACCTAACAGTTATTGAGTTTCTATCTTTTGAATTTTATTGTATTTATATTCTATCACTAGCTCTGAGGTTTATATTCTATATAAATTTGCCATCCACATTCAAATTGCCCTTTCAATGTATATATATGTAATAATATTATTTTTTCTTTTTGATATAATTTTGTATTTTTCTTCTGTGTTATTCATGATTGTTAAATTTCTATGCAGCGTTAAGGGTTAATTACCTTTGTTCACTTGTAAGGGAGGGAAGGGGAAGGGTGTGTTATGTTTTAATCAATGGGGAACATTTTACCTGTGTAAATAAGGATGACACCTGTATGAATTTATGTCTATGATTACGGCTATACCATGCCGAAACATGTAAGACTTATTTCGTCTCTCCCACCATCCCTTGATGTTACCTCCATATGCTTTTAAATGAAATTGGATTTGGATCCTGAATAAAGTTTGGATTTTATTTATCATCATTGGCGATTTTCTGGACTTATTTTTTCTATTTACCTAGAAGGGTAAGGAGCCCTTCTGTCTTTATATTGCCTTGCAGCCACGGGTGGTTGTATATCCCCTGAGTACTATCGTTATGTGGAGGAGGGCAAAGTAGCGATGATTATGTTTGGTGCTGTTCAGAGCTGACCTAGGACCACGCCAACAGGAAGTGGCATTGCGCATAGTCGTGCAGCCTCGCGGAGGTGAAGGCACAGAACGCCGAACAGGTTTACCGGTCACATTTGGGCTATCGGCTTATGAGCCTTTGAAGCAGGACCGGCTGGATGTTGCTGTTCCCCCGTCGAGCGAGTGAGTCCACATACCTGTGAGTAGCAAGTTCAACTACCTTTCAGCACTTACACTAAGCACTTTAACCGCTACGATACCCTCCACATACAGAGACTCTCCTCTCCTCAGGGCTTGTTATATATATACAACCTCACATTTTTTGTACCCGGCACCATCATTATTTTACTGGAGTACACTGTACGTTTGTACTCTTTTCTATTTTATCATGTTGTCTTGTATTGAATGTGGTACCTGAAGCCGATTCCGCTCCACTCGATTCCCCACCACTGGTGTCTACAGTATTAGCCATTGATGTATTTCTACGCTCAGTTCTCCTTCGTCTAAATGTATTGTTTTTCTCAGAAACCCACTGGTAGACATTTCTCTCTCTGTAATCAATTTCTACAGTATTGATTTTCTTGTTCTTAAAGTTAATAAGATCCTTCCGATACTTGTCCACCTGTGTGGTAAGTTTATTAAGCCAATCTTCACTGCCATCATTCTTTAAGACATGTTCCTTCTCCATCTGAATTATTTCGAACTCATCCACCACGGCCTTCTTAAGCCTTGTAACCTCCTCTATCACAAGCAGTATCCAATCAAACGAACATTTATTTGCTATTTGACACCATTTACGGCAGAAACCATCATTATTCCTGCCTATAGTTGGTGAATTCCTGACCCTAAATCCACGAGGAATCATCTTTTTCTTAAAATAGTCAGTGAGGTAATTGGCATGAAGTTTAAAATCCACCTCTTTCCTTCTTAGGTTTAGTAATTTGTAATAGATGTTCAGTGGCACCTCATCCACTGTATCCGACTCACACATTTGTAAAATTCTGATGGCATCCTCATCAGTAAAAGCTGTACTCAAGTAAGGATGTTATATGATTAAGTATGTGTATAAGAGGTATATTCAGTAGGTGATCATTTGACAAATTAAGAATTTACCCGGTGTGAATAGGTTTCTATATTGTCTCTGTGCTAACGTTGTTTGTGGATGGTTGAATTTATGAAATGTTTTATTTCGGTATTCTAGGGTGTGTATTACCTATTTATTTCTTGTTCCCTTGGTTTTTTATTTTTTATTTTTAGTTTTATTTTAGTATGCTCTGATATGGGCTAGTGTGTTGCTCAGTGTGTGGTGATGGGTTATCACTGTTATATATAATTCTCAACATGTATTTTTTATTCTATGTAACTAAATTACAATGGTACATTTAGCATTTTTCCTTTTTGTTCACAGATTGTTTACTGTCTTGAAGAAGGCCTATAAATGGTTTGAAACATTGACTTCTACAAATAATGTACAAATAACTTGGAAATAAATATGTACTGTTTGTTGCTTTATAACAAAAATGTTGACTGTGGCACCCTTATTCGCGTGCAATTTTCTCAAGTGCGCTAACCCAACATGAAATATCAATATTTCACATTTCAAGAATTTGTTCTATTTATTTATATATATATATATATATACACACAGTATATATATATATATATATATATATATATATATATATATATATATATATATATATATATATATATATATATATATATATATATACACAGTGGGGGAAAAAAGTATGTAGTCAGCCACCAATTGTGCAAGTTTTCCCACTTAAGAAGATGAGAGAGGCCTGTAATTTTCATCATAGGTATACCTTAACTATGAGAGACAAAATGTGGAAACAAATCCAGTCAATCACATTTCCAAAGGAAAGGAAGTTGCCTAATAATTATGCACACCTGATATAGGGTGTTGATGTCATTAGACCACACCCCTTCTCATTACAGAGATGCACATCACCTAATATGCTTAATTGGTAGTAGGCTTTCGAGCCTATACAGCTTGGAGTAAGACAACATGCATAAAGAGGATGATGTGGTCAAAATACTCATTTGCCTAATAATTCTGCACTCCCTGTAATTGAACCCTAGGCTTTATAAAATGACCAAATCCCACCCTCGGAACCATTATATATATTTATATTATATACAAATCTTGCACAAGCAAGCAATGATTTTAATCCCGAGTCTGGTCATACTGCTTTAACAAGTTCCCAGGTTTTTACAGTTTTTTTCTAGTAAGGATTGCTAATTTTTTCACTTTTATGTCCGACACTTTCTCTACTAAGTGGATGGGAGTACAGAAGGTATAAATATATATATATATATATATATATATATATATATATACAGGTAGCCCTCAGTTTACGCCGGGGTTAGGTTCCAGAAGGAAGGGTTGTAAATCGAAACCGTTGTAAATTGAAACCTAGTTTATAATGTAAGTCAAAGGGAAGTGATAATAATACATTATTTTTAAAGCTTTGAAATGAAGACTTTAAATGCTAAACAGCATTATAAACCTAATAAAATAATCACACAACACAGAATATATAATTAAACTAAGTTAAATGAACAAAAACATTTGCTAAACAGCATTATAAACCTAATAAAATAATCACACAACACAGACTTCACTTGCATTTTTCTGCAAACAGTTATTTCTATTCATTCCAATCTGGACTGATTTATAGACAGGAAGATCTTGTTCCTTTGAAATCTGCTCGATAGCTCAGGTCTGGTTAAACTGATTAATTTCAGCTTGTTTGGCTTTGCTGCAACACAAGCGGACAGCTCCACCTACTGGCTATTTTAATCAATGCACTGCTTCTCAATGCTTTTCAATAGCAGTCACATGACTGGAAAAAAAGGTTGTTATTCTGAAACGGTGTAAATTGAACCGTTGTAAAACGAGGGCCACCTGTATATATATATATATATATATATATATATATATATATATATTTATATATATTAACCCTTTGGCTGCTAGTTACAGAACAGTGATTTTACTCACCCAGCCAGCCCCAGTAGCTCAAACAAAGCAAAAATCTGTGTTCAATGGTTGCAAGTAACAGACACCGAGCAGTGATTTTAACCCCCCACACTTTGCTGCCAGTAACACTCAGAGCAGTGCCTTTACCCTTCCCCCTTGAATGCCAGTAGAACAGAGGCCAGTGTTTTTATCCCACTTAGCTGTTAGTAACCCATAGGGAGTAGTGATTGTACCCCGATGACTGTAAATAACAACATACCTCCCAATATTTCCCAGCTATTGTATCTGGGACCGGGCATTGGTCAGGCTGTGAAGTGCAGCAACCTGATGGCAGAGTCAGTGTATCTAAAGTGAAGTTGGGTGTGGCATGGATAGGCTGTGCAGTCTGAAGGCATGGCTAGGTGATCACCTGCTTCAGCTTGTGAAACCAAGACATTGATAGGGAAGAAAGTGCAGCAGGAGAGGCAGCAGGACGGAGCTTTCAAACTGGAACCATCCTGCAAAAATGTGATATGATTACGAGATCTGTGTCACTAGCAGAGCATGATTTTACCCCCTTGGCTGCCGTTAACACAGGAAAATGGTTTAACTTCTTAGCTGCCAGTTTGGGTAACACACATATCCTTTACTGAACATCTCTTGTACCATTAAAACAGATAGTGGTGGATCACATTATATGATTTGATAATTATAGACACATTAACATCTGCAGATGAGGCCTTTTTAATGTTGATTGGATCACATTCAGCAATTTTATAGTTTTTTTCCATTAATGGTTTGGTGAAGTATGCCAGTCCTGTTTGGCTGATCACAATCCAAAGTCTAAATATGTAACAACACATGTATGGGGAATTTTTTCATTTATCAAATTCCACAGCTAAAAAAAGGACTTAATAGACCCAGGACAACACCTTCCAAATTATTGCCAAAATGTTTGCTAATGTAACATTGACTTTGCACATGGGTAAAATATACTGAAATTACCCCTGCCATATTAAATAACGTTAAAAAGCAATGTCACCAAGTAGATATGGAAACTTCCAGGTCAATCAATTAAACTAAATAAATAAGCACATTTACACTAGTAAAAATTAAATAAAACAATAACCCAACAGACACACATGCCCACTATACCGATAATGCCCTTGTTCAAATCCCTTAAAAAGACATACACACATATCTCTATGGTTCTGGGGGTTAAATGCACACGTCACCTATTAGCATCACATGCTATTAAAGAGTCAACATACATATTATTAATTAGTGAACATGCAATCTGTTATGTAATCGTCAAAACCCTCAAAATCGCCATATTATTTTGCTTTGTCCTTAATTATAGGTTTTGATTTAGAAAATTGTGAATTCAACTATGAAGATAACATTTTGTTTTGTTTTCAAAAGGTAAAACATTTGTGCTGAAAAGATATTAATGGCAGAAGCTTTTTATGGTTGTGATCACTGGAAAAACACATTGACAATACTGGGTGAAGTTCTGAAATTGTTATTTGCTGAAAACAAGCGCAAGTTTGTGATCAACACCATAGTTGGCAAGGGACTAAAAGGCCTAGTAGACTACAGCATTCTTATTTGAATTAGTCATGTACCAATTATTAGTTGTAGTCCTCAGCCCCCCACACCTGTTAATTCTCTCATCTTCAGCTACTGTCAGCTACCTCTGCCTTTAAACATGTACAAGTGACATCTATTCTAAAGAAGTCTTTTAGTCATCCTACGTCTCCTTCACACTCATACACCATCTTATGTGCCACCAATTTTACCAGAGGAGCCAAAAACATCACCATGGCACAGATATAGCAATCCACCCCTTGTAATGATATTGTATGAAAAAAAGCGCTGAAGTCAAACACATAAGATATAATATAGTAAGGCTTTCTTGCTTCACTGGCTTTCTTACAAGCCCTGCAATCTGTCTCCTACTCATTATTGTCACTTCCTGTTCATTACCTGCTAAATGCTGCAGCTGCTGTTACTCTCTGTTAGAATATAACTCACATACCAGAACAATTTTACACATACTTCATAATTACCTAATATTCTAACTCTCACATCTGACTTGGCCTCGTTTGACTGGAAAACACCCAATCTTGATAAATTGTTCTTGCCACCTATCATGCTTGCTTGACCACACTTTTAAATTATGTTTGGCACACTGCTTTTGTTACAGTACCTGCTATACACTAACAAACAAAAAAGGGGAACATTATCTAATCCTGTCTTACCTCAACAGATAGAATGTCTTACCCTTCCCCACACAATAATATATGAAAGATAGAGATAAATAGCGCCAGATATATAAATTCAAGAATATGAGCTTGTTTTATAAAGTTTGACATCTGTCTGAAGCAGGACTGACTTTCTTTAGATAGCGTGGGTCCCTGTCTGCTATACTTTAGTGAATTCTATCATTTATGTGATTGCCCAATGGTATGCCATTGCCTTTTTATCATCCAAGTAAGTTAAAGTTAATGGCATTCACATGAGTAGGAATCTAACTGATGCCGTAAATTAAACACAGAACTGCTGTTAACCCCTTCCCTTCTGATGGGGCTGGCAACGCATCCATTGAAGTTAAACAAATAACAGACTGAGCGTTCAAACTTTTTCAAATTATAGACAGTGCTAACAACACAGCCTCCATCCTAAACCCGTCATGCATTCCTCTCATGCTATTTTTATCTACATCAAAACTCTGTGGGTTTTAATATAGATGAGGAGGGAGAGAAAAATCCCTTTTGAAATGTTTTTTCTTTCTTTGTTGACTAATTTTGCTTACATATGCAAGAAAGTGGTTAAAATAAATTAAAACAAATAATCATAGTTAGCTATTATAAGGGCTTGCAATGCCCTTGTTTTGAATAGGGTTAGATTACAAGTGGTGCTCAGTTGATAGTGCAGAGTGTGTTATCTTTTATGCAACCTTGGGCCAAGAGTAAAGCACAGTCTAGTATTACAAATGGACGATTAAATATTTTAACCAAAGCATCATAACATGACTGAAACCTTTTTTAGTGAGCTGATGAGCTCTATATTATTAGTGCTCATTGCGCTCATAGAAGTGGTGACCACAATCTAACATACTTTTGTAAAATCTAGCCCTTTTAAAGATCTCAAGAGCACCATTATAGTTAAATGCATAGCACATAACTACATGAAGAATTCCACTACTTGCACACAATCAGCTTAGCACACCCTCGGCTTAGCACTCGATATCTGATATTTTACTGTGAGCTCCCATAGAAGTCTAGTATGTGAGGGATACACACCCACTAATCACTTGAGCTATAAAAAATAACTTTGTATTTGTAATATGAGCATAAAACTAGAAGCGCTTTTGATTTTGCTCGCGCAATGTTAAAGGGATACTAACCCCTCATTTTTTCTTTCATGATTCAGATAGAGCATGCAATTTTAAGCAACTTTCTAATTTACTCCTATTATCAATTTTTCTTTGTTCTCATGTTATCTTGATTTGAAAAAGCAGTAATAAAAGGTTAGGAGCCGGCCCATTTTTTAGTTCAGCACCTTGGTAGAGCTGCTGATTGGTTTGCTACATTTAGCCACAAATCAGCAAGTGCTACCCGTGTGCTGAACAAAAAATGGTCTGACTCTAAAGCTTACAGTACTGCTTTTTCAAATCAAGATAGCAAGAGAACAAAGAAAAATTGATAATAGGAGTAAATTAGAAAGGCGCTTAAAATCTCATGCTCTATCTGAATCATGAAATAAAAAAATTGGGTTTAGTATCCCTTTAACACACAATAGTTCTAATATTTTTGCACTCCACTTGTGATTTATCCCTTAAAGGGATATGAAACCCATATATATATATATATATATATATATATATATATATATATATATATATATATATATATATATATATATATATATATATATATATATATATATATATATATATATATATATATATATACCCAAATTTTTTCTTTCATGATTTAGATAGAGCATGCAGTTTTAATCAACTTTCTAATTTATTCCAATTATCTATTTATCTATTTTCTTTGTTTTCTTGTTATCTTTATCTAAAAAAGCAGGAATGCAAACTTAGGAGCGGACCATTTTTGGTTCAGCACCCTGGGTAGCACTTGCTGATTGGTGGCTACACAAAATATATTTTTGTGGAAGTTATTGGGGGTAGATTCACTAAGACCCTCTTTAGACTCTCTAACCTCTTCTATGCAGCTGATTAATTAAAAATCACATACCTCAACATTTTAGTAAGCAAGAATTGAGATAATTCTAGGGGGCCAATTTATTTATGTCTGTCTGACATGATACGCTATAGCATACCATGTCCGACAGACAATGCTGAATGCCGACAGTATACCAATCGGTCGCTAGCAGGGGGTGTCAATTAGCCTGATCGTATAGGATTGGGCGGATTGCAGACCGCAGCCTCAGAGGCGGCGGACCACTTATGGAGCAGCAGTCTTAAGACCGCTGCTTCATAAATTCTGTTTCCGGCACATTCATTTCTATTCGGAGCTTGATAATTCGGCCCCTAGGTGTTAAAAGATGAGATTTCCATCAGTGGGCCAGATTACAAGTGGAGCGTTATTTAACGCTCCTGCTTGCACACTTACTCCTCTAGAACTGAGTTGAAAGTAAACAGTTTTTGCATGAGCGCTAACCAGATGCGCGCAAAAAGCAGGAGTTAGAATATCACATGCGTGTTCACGTATTTCCCCACAAAAGTAACAGGAGCAAGACAAAGTGGAGAATAAACACCCTACTAAACATAAACCCGATTGCATATTCTAAAGTGTGCTATTCCGACATGAAAATATAAATATTTCACATGTTCTTTACATAGAATAAAATGTTCTATTTATTCATAAATAAATATTTCTTCATATACCTGATGGCATTTTGGTACAATATATATCTATACCTATATATATGACTATATATAGGTATAGACATACACAGATATATATAGGAATATCTATTTAAAAATAATTGTTATATATTCTGCAATGTGCAGAACATTGCAATGTGAAATATGAATATTGCAAAAATATGCTTTTACATGTTTTCATCAACTTAACTGCAAAGGGCTCCAATGCATATATATATGTGTGTGTGCATATGTATTTATGTGTTTCTATGTGTATATATGTCTGTAAATAACTGTACTTTGTATTTTTTTATGTGTTTTGTTACACTTTTTTGTTTTGCAAAACAGTTAACCAGAGTTCTGAGAAGGCGCTTTCAACTTGTAAAACAAGCATTAAGCCCGGCCCGTGCGAACACCCGCGATAACACCTTTTCGCTTGCGTGGCCGTGTAACTGTTAGCGCTCCACTTGGAATCTGGCCCAGTACCCTTTTCACCTTTGATTTACTAACCCTGAGTTTTTATATTAAAAATACACAGCAAAAAAGTACTCTTCAGCTACACCCTGACATCCCTCCTCCTATACTATTTTTTTTTAAACAAATACATTATCTGGCAGTATGGCATATCACTAGTTATACCAGCTTCGACAGTTAGCTATCAAAATGTGAGCTTCAGTGTTCCCATGGACAATAAGTAGAGTTTGTGTCTGATCTGAGATCTGATTTGGGCATCAGGGATGTCAGGTAAAGGGACTGACTTGAGTTCTGAAGTGACAATTTACAGTGGGCGTCAGGGTCATGTGTCTGATGTACAAATGGATAGTTGGGTCTATCATAATGTCCAAAGTAGACATATAACTAACAGGAATTGCAGGATACAAAGTGGGGTCTAATGTAACTTTTTATCACCACATCATCTACCTCATTCCCTGATGATATGTTGGTTTTTCAGTATTTTTGTTAAAAAAAAAAAAAAGAAATTTCAAAACATGTTCTAACAGTCTAACTGGAAAGTTCTTCTGTTCTTATAAGTATCAGCACAAGCACTATAGGTTATGGGTTTCATTCCCCCATTCTATACCAGTTTTTGCTATTGAGTGCACCCTCCTAAGAACCTATATTCCTAAGGCTTTCATCTGTCATGCAATAGCGAGACTCTCACACGTGTTCATTATTTGCGTTCTTGTGTATTCCTGGAACTATGAACTTCCTAGTGCTTGCCAAAATGAACCTGGCCTGGCAACTCAGAGAAGTAAATCATTTATTATATATTTATTGTTATAAAAAAACTACTTCAGGGAAAAAGGGAAAATCCTGGGAACAAGGGGGTCAGAGATTTCGAGTCCCTCCAGCTGCAGAAATTAAAGCAAATAATTAACAACCGGTTTCTCAAGCTTCTTTAAAAGCCCGATACAGTTTAAAAATCTGATGAGAAATAACTAATAATTTAAGACAATTACACACAACAAGGCGCCTTCTGGGAATGTTCAGAAGGATAATAATATTACAGTTTTCTCTTCAAGCAACTCAACAGTGTGCAAGGATTTCCGAGAGCTGAATTCAGATCACATTAAAAAGCTATTTGTGTTCCCAGCTTCCGATCATTTGGAAAAATACTAACATTGCTCTCATGGCCTTATTACATGTTGTCAGTCTTAAAGGGACAGTCTACACCAGAATTGTTATTGTTTTAAAAGATAGATAATCCCTTGTTTACCCATTCCCTAGTTTTGCATAACCAACACAGTTATATTTATATATTTTTTACCTCTGTGATTATCTTGTATCTAAGCCTCTGCAGACTGCCCCTTTATTTGTTCTTTTGACAGACTTGCAGTTTAGCCAATCAGTGATGGCTCCCAGGTAACTTCATGTGCACGAGCACAGTGTTATCTATATGAAAAACATGAACTAACACCCTCTAGTGGTGAAAAACCTGTTAAAATGCATTCTTAAGAGGCGGCCTTCAAGGTCTAAGAAATTAGCATATGAACCTCCTAAGTTAAGCTTTCAACTAAGAATACCAAGAGAACAAAGAAAAATTGGTGATAAAAGTAAATTGGAAAATTGTTTAAAATTACATGCCCTATCTGAATCATGAAAGTTTTTTTTGGACTAGACTGTCCCTTTAAAATCTCCAGAGCTAAGATAAGACACAGAGATGTTTTTATATGTTGTGTTTCCGTATATTTTCGTTATCTTTTTAGTAAAAGATCTGAACACGATATATGGTGAGAGTTAAACTATGAAGGGGAAAGTAGATGGCTGCCTTTGAATAAGACAAACAAAAAAACACATTGTAATATAAAATATTAATATGCATAGGAAAAAAAACAAACAAAAAAAACTTTGCGTTACAATTTCATTATTTATTTTGATCCATTTTTCTGTAATTTAAAGGGACATGTTATACTTTCGGAATGTAATATAAAACGTTAGCTATGTGTAGTAAAATAACTTTACTATATAATGTAATTATTTATTTCACCTCTTTTCACTTAATTTAAGACTGAAAATGGTGCCTTTTCCAATTTTGAGAAATGCAAGTGTACACTACAGAGTTCACAGACCTCGGCAGACCTCAGCAGGAGTGACCAGATAAGTAACTATAAAACAATGCAAGTTTTACTGACAGATGACAGCATCTACATGTGTCTACTATGTCTACTGTAATTACAAGACTTCATAAGCCTACCCTGCTACTATCAGGTCTCAGGAGTGATGAGATATGAACGTTTTGCTAATAAAATGACAGTGGCAAGATTTGTTTATCCCAGTAACAAATTGAGTTTGTCTCCTCCAAATATGGCATGTGTGGGAGATGGAGTTACTGTAGAAAAACAATATCAGCAAACAAACTGTTATTTATTCTGAAAGTTGATGCACTCAGCTGTTATGTTACTGCATAAATATGTCCATATGAACAGT
The DNA here is from genome assembly GCF_027579735.1 of Bombina bombina. Taxonomy (NCBI): domain Eukaryota; kingdom Metazoa; phylum Chordata; class Amphibia; order Anura; family Bombinatoridae; genus Bombina; species Bombina bombina. Next base: position 476,661,083 of record NC_069500.1, read on the forward strand.
TGTATTGTATGAACATTAGGTCACTGACTTTTAGTCTTAAACTTGCTAAATGATTAGTTATTTTATAAGAAATAGTGGCAGATTGATGGAACAACCAACCATTATTAATGGTAGAAGCATGAAAAAAGTATAAGTAGCTTAAAGGACCAGTAAATACAGCAGATTTGCATAATAAACACATACATGATAACAAGACAATGCAACAGCACTTCAAATGAGTATATTTTTTTCTGACAAATTTTAAAGTTATGTCTATTTCCACTCTGTATCACCCTGTATCATGTGATAGCCATCAGCCAATCACAAATGCAAATACATATATTCTGTGAATTCTTGCACATGCTCAGTAGGAAATGGTGACTCAAAAAGTGTAAATATAAAAAGACTGTGCACATTGTGTTAATTGGAAAGTTGTTTAAAATTGCATGCTCTATCTGAATCATGAAAGTTTAATTTTGACTTGAGTGTCCCTTTAAAGCCTATTCTTGTGAAGCAATTATGAATGTTAATAAATAGCCCACTCTGTTTTTCTGTCAGATTTTCACAAATTTTGGCTCAGAAATAATCTCTGATTTCTTTTAGTGAAGTATGGGAGCTGTTGAACAATAAGTTGCTTACGCCTATGAATGTGAATGATTACTAACACTCATACTTAAATGTTTTTAGAGGGCCACAATACAGAAGCCTCAAGGGTGAATAACAGTCTAGATATGGCTTGTACATGACTTATAGACTATTAGCATCTGCATTTCATATCCAGACAGGAAATTGTTCTTATTTAGACATTACAGAGACATTGAGAGTGGACAAAACCTTCCCTTGAGAAAAAAGAAACAGGCAAGTTATTTAAATGGCTCATTTTGTGCTGAACACACTAAAATACAATTACACTGGCTGTATTCCTACTTAAAGGCTTGCCAGAGACATGCAAGACTGGCTGATGATTCTCCACACTGAAGCCTCATACTTTAGACAAACAGTGAAGAAAAGATATGGGGAAATATCCAGCATGCAAGAGAGATTATCATTCACAATGAACACAGTGTTTCACTAACAATACATTTTATATTCACATAAATTTATATTTTATGACAAGATTATGCAATCTGAATAAATGTTATACTCTTAATAAAATGTCTAAATTATTATTATTATAATTATTATTATTAGTATACTATAACTATAAACCTTTAATATATTTCACAGAGTAAATATATGTCTCCCTAAGGGAAAAAAGGGTCAACCAGACATGGACTCCTTGCTCACTGTGATTAGAGAAATATGACTGCACCTCACTGACGAGACCCAATGAAGGCTGAGACGATCATCTGGAGTTGCTGTGTTCCTTGTTCAGAGAGGAATTGCCTGGTATTTCAGCGCTGGACTGACATTAATAGGTGGAATCAACCTGATATACTACTCTGTGAAAAGCATTACTGGGTAAAAAAAAAGCTGCACCCAGGTGGTAAATCATCATAGAACAAGCTAACAAGTTATTGAGCTGGTTGTTCATTCCTGAGAGTGATTTATATATATAAGGGGGTTTAGCGGGATTAGGGGATTTTTTTTTTTTTAATTAAACACTGTAAGATATGAGTATATTTTAAAAACATAACACTTTATTAAACATATATATAGATGGATCAAATTACTATAAATAGATAGGTTGGTAATATCACAACCACCTCAATTCCAAACTATACTCCAACACTAATTAAAAACAAAGAGGGGCCACGTGGCCGGTGGAGAGAGCAACAAGGGTTAAAGAGTATAGGGACATTAAGAATCAACAATCATTCATGTGTAATGCTCGTGGGATATTCCACTATCAGACTGAACTCGACCAGTAGTCTTCTTATCCCGGCGTCGAGCCAGAATGATACAGAATATCCCAGAGCAAAGAAATTTTGTAAGATGAGGTAAGCAGCAATCACCACTGGCAGGATTGTCTTCGACAGCAATAGGCAGGGAATCAGAGAAAGGCAAGCAGGGTTTGGTAAAGGTAAAGCAGTCCAAGGGTAAATCACTAGAATGGTCAGGCAGGGTTTAGCAACAGAGAGGCAATCCAGGACAATAGGGGTTAAACAAGCAGAGAGATCAGACAAGCAGAGTTCAGCAGCGGTATATCAATCCAGCAATTCAGGGGTCAACAGGCAGAGTAGTCAGACAAGCAGAGTTCAGCAGCGGTATATCAATCCAGCAATTTAGGGGTTAACAGGCAGAGTAGTCAGACAAGCAGAGTTCAGCAGCTGTATATCAATCCAGCTATTTAGGGGTTAACAGGCAGAGTAGTCAGACAAGCAGAGTTGAGCAGCGGTATATCAATCCAGCAATTTAGGAGTTAACAGGCAGAGTAGTCAGGCAAGCAGATTTCAGGAGCGGTATATCAATCCAGCAATTTAGGGGTTAACAGGCAGAGTAGTCAGGCAAGCAGAGTTCAAACGATCTATCACACCCAGGAGCACACAAAGTAATTCCTAAACTTGGGCAGTGATAGATCGATTTGAAAAGACTTACATAGGCGCAGGATTCGCACCATAGGCATCAGAGAGAGAAGAGCGTGCAGCGATGACATCAGCGCCACATGCATCCGGACCCGACACAGCCCCTGGCAACGAGCAGGGAAGAAGACGCTGTGCCCCTAGCAACGGCTAGAGTGGTGCGGCGGAACATAGCCAGGTACGATCTGCCACAGAGTAACCCTTCCAATGTATCAGATACTGCAGTTGTCGGCATCTGTAACTGATGTCCAGAATCTTAGCTACCTCATATTCAGGATCACCACGGACCAGGAGTGGAGGTGGAGGAGCTTGGAGCCGGGTATATCTATTCCTTATATAAGGCTTGAGTATTGAGATGTGGAAGAGTGGGTGTAGGGTTTTGGGCAAGGCCACTTTGTAGGCAACAGGAGACAGTCTTTTCAGGACTTTGTAAGGACCGATAAACCTAGGCCCCAATTTGTGACAGGGTTGACGTAGGTGAATATGTGGAGTAGAGACCCAAACACGTTCACCTACTGAGATGGCACGTACAGAAGCTCTATGATGATTAGCAAACTTTTTATATCTAGAGACAGCAGAACGTAGCTGAGAGCAAATACGTTGCCAATGAGTGGTGAGTTCCGTAATGTGTCGGTTTGCAGCAGGAACCCCAATAGACTGAGCAGAAAGAGGGAAGTCACAAGGTTGATACCCTGCTGCGGCTTGAAATAGAGAACATCGAAGAGAAGAGTGCCAATGAGTGTTTCTTGCCAATTCAGCTAGGGGTAACAACTCAGACCAGTTGGTATGGCTATCGTTGACAAAGGCTCTAAGGTAGGCTTCAAGATCCTGGTTTACTCTCTCAGTTAGTCCATTGGTCTGAGGATGGTCGCCAGAGTACAAGGAAACAGTGGTTCCAATCAACTTACAAAAGGCTCTCCAAAAGGTAGAGATGAACTGTGGACCTCTGTCGGAAACAATATTCGCAGGAATGCCATGAAGTCATACCACATGCAAGAGAAAAAGAGATGATAATTCTTGGGCCGAAGGCAGTTTTGTCAGCGGTACAAAATGAGCCAGTCTGGAAAAGCGATCCACCACAACCCAGAAAACTGTATGGTGGTCAGAAGGAGGAAGGTCCACAAAGAAATCCATTGTTATAGGTGTCCATTGTCATTTGGGAATGGACAATGGTTGGAGCAAGCCTGGAGGCAAGGATCTTGGAGTTTTGTTGGCAGCACAAGTTGTGCAGGCTTTCACATAATCCTGAGCATCAGACTTCCTAGTAGGCCATCATACGTGTTGGGAAAGACGCTTAAAAGTCCTAGCTAAACCAGGATGTCCTGAGAGTTTACTATCATGAGCCCAGGACGGTACAGAAGTACGTGGGTTCAGAGGTACAAAAAAGATATCGGAAGCCACAGGAGCTTCAGGAGGTTTACTAGGCTGGGCACGTTGCAGTCTTTGAAGAAGAGTGGTATTCAGTTGAGCAACCACACAGGAGGGAGGTATGATATGTTCAATAGGAGCTTCAGAGGAATCACTTGAGTGGGGGAATTGATGGGAAAGGGCATCTGCCTTCTTGTTCTTGGTCCCCGGAAGATAAGAGAACACAAAGTTAAAACGGGAAAAGAACAAGGCCCACCTGGCCTGTCGAGGATTGAGTCGATGAGCAGTCTCGAGGTAAGTCAAATTCTTGTGGTCGATGAGAATCTGAATGGGATTGGTGGTGCCCTCTAACCAATGACGCCATTCAGTCAAGGCCATCTTAATGGCTAAGAGTTCACAATTACCCACATCGTAATTTCTCTCAGCAGGAGTAAGCGTTTAAAGAAAAAGGCTACACGGTGTGATTTGGAAGTCAAAGGATCCCTTTGGGGAAGAACTGCTCCAGCCCCTATCTCGGAGGCATCGACCTCTAAAGTGAACTGTAGGTCAGGATCAGGATGGCGGAGCACAGGAGCAGAACAGAAGGCCTTTTTCAGACGAGAGAAGGCATTTATGGCTTCAGGAGGCCAATGTTTACAGTCCTTGTTCTGTTTTGTCAATTCAGTGAGTGGAGCAACTGAGCAAAGTTCTTTAGAAACTTGCGGTAATAATTGGAGAACCCCAAGAATCTCTGTAGTTCCTTTAATGAAGTAGGTTGAGGCCATTGTAAAACTGCGGTGAGTTTAGCAGGATCCATGCTAAAACACTCCTTCGAGATGACATAACCACGGAACTGGATCTGAACTTGGTCAAACTCACATTTTTCTAGCTTGGCTACCAAAGAATTGTCTCTGAGAAGTACCTGTCTCACGTGCTTATGATGCTCCTTCAGAGTGGAAGAGAAAACAAGGATGTCATCCAGATAGATGATGACAGTGAGGTTGAGGAGGTCACGGAAGACATCGTTGACAAATGCTTGGAAGACTGCAGGGGCACTACACAGCCCAAAGGGCATTACAAGGTATTCATAATGCCCTGATATTGTGTTGAAGGCGGTTTTCCATTTGTGGCCTTTAAAGATATGAATAAGGTTGTATGCCCCACGTAAGCCCAGCTTGGTGAAGCGAGCGTCCTGGAGTGAGTCATACAGTTCGGTGATCAATGGAATGGGATAGCGATTCTTAATAGTTATGTTGTTCAAGGCCCTGTAGTCGATGCAGGGTCTGAGCCCACCATCCTTTTTACTAACGAGAAAGAAGCCTGCCCCAGCAGGAGTGGAGGAACGGTGAATGAAACCTTTCACTAGGTTCTCTTGGATGTACTCCTCCATGGATTTGGTTTCAGCTTTGGAGAGTGGATAAGTCCTCCTTTTAGGAAGTGGGGCTCCGGGAAAGAGGTCAATTTTGCAGTCATAAGGATGGTGGGATGGCAGCACGTCAGCTGCTTTTTTCTCAAACACATCTGCAAAGTCCGCATATACTGAGGGAAGGTTTGGAGGAGTCTGTATACTGGCTATGGGAATACGGAGCAGAGGAGTGACTTTAGCAAGGCAGGAGTGGAAACATGACATACCCCAGGAAGCCAGTTGTCCTTTAGCCAAGTCAAACTGTGGATTGTGTATCCGAAGCCAAGGGAGACCAAGGATGACAGGCTGTGCTGGGGAATGAATGACATCGAGCTGCAGCTGTTTGGTATGAAGGACTCCCACAGTCAGGGTCTGGGGTGCTGACTCAAAATGGATCAACCCTGAACCAAGGGGGGTGCCATCCAGAGTAGTTATTTTGAGACAATGTATTTTCTGCAAAAGAGGCAAACCAGCTTGAATCATGAAACTGTGATCCAGGAAGTTTCCAGCTGCCCCTGAATCAATGAAGGATTGAGTGTGGACAGTATTCTGAAGGAAGGTAAGGGTAACAGGTACCAGGATCCGAGAGGAGTGAGGAGATTTAGTAGAGATCATGTTTAGAGGTACCCCTGTGTTATCCCCTAAGCATTGGCTTTTCCTGGCCGAATGTCACAGTCCTTTAGCTGGTGGGTGTTAGATCCACAATAAAAGCATAGTCTCAACCTCCTTCTTGTCTGTCTTTCAGACTCTGAGGGTTTGAAGGAGAGATCCATGGGTTCCTCTACTGAGGTAACTGGAGCTGCGGAAGGGGTAGAGGATACTGCCAAAACCGGACGAACAGGAGGACGGGAGGGAAGGACCCTCCTAGTTCTGTCTCTCTCGGCTTGTCTCTCCTGAAAGCAAGAGTCCAGACTGATACAAAGCGTTATAAAGTCATCCAAAGAAGAAGGAGTATCACGATAAGTTCATCTTTGATGCGTTAATGCAGACCTCTCCTAAAGGCTGCCTTGAGAGCACTGCCATTCCAAGTGGTTTCAAGTGCCAAGGTGCAAAACTTGATGGTGAATTGTGCCACAGTTCTGTTACCCTGCCGGAGGTCCAGGAGAGAAAATTCTGCAGCAGAGGTATGGCCAGAAGTCCTAAAGACAGAAGATAATGCAGAAATGAAAAGCTTCAGCATCATGTAGGGTTGGAGCATTCTGTTCCAAAAGGGGAGAGACCCAAACTAGGGTCCTTGTTTTTCAGTAAGGAAATGATAAAGGTGACCCTTGACTGGTAAGACTGAAAGGTGTAAGGATCATTGCAGAAATGCACCCTGCATTGGTTAAGGAAACCCCTGCAATCAGTAATACCTTCATAATTGTCAGGCAATGGTATCCGGAGTATACTTTCAGAAGCAGAGGAAGAAGCCGCACTACAAGGAGTAGAGACTGGCGGTACAACAACAGTAAACTGTTGAGCGGTTATAGCCTCTGGCTTGGAATCCAGATTCTGCAACTGTGTGGTATGGGTTCCCAACATCTGTCCCTGAAGATAAACTGCTCGTTCCACCTCATCTGCCTCCATGGCCCAAGTATAATGTAATGCTCGTGGGATACTCCACTATCAGACCAAACTCGGCCAGTAGTCTTCTTACCCCGGCATCGAGCCAGAATGATAGGGAATATCCCAGAGCAGAGAAAGTTTGTAAGATGAGGTAAGTGGCACTCACCACTGGCAGGATGGTCTTCGGTGGCAACAGACAGGGAATCAGAGAAAGGCAGGCAGGGTTTGGTAAAGGTAAAGCAGTCCAAGGGTAAACCACTAGAATGGTCAGGCAGGCAGGGTTTGGCAACAGAGAGGCAATCCAGGACAATAGGGGTTAAACAAGCAGAGAGGTCAGACAGGCAGAGTTCAGCAGCGGTATATCAATCCAGCAATTCAGGGGTCAACAGGCAGAGTAGTCAGACAAGCAGAGTTCAGCAGCCGTATATCAATCCAGCTATTTAGGGGTTAATAGGCAGAGTAGTCAGACAAGCAGAGTTCAGCAGCGTTATATCAATTCAGCAATTTAGGGGTTAACAGGCAGAGTAGTCAGACAAGCAGAGTTCAGCAGCGGTATATCAATCCAGCAATTTAGGGGATAACAGGCAGAGTAGTCAGGCAAGCAGAGTTCAAACGATCTGTCACACCCAGGAGCACACAAAGTAGCACCTATTCTTGGGCAGTGATAGATCAATTTGAAAAGACTTACATAGGCGCAGGATTTGCGCCACAGGCGTCAGGACCAGCATAAGAGAGAGAGGAGCATGCAGCGATGACGTCAGCGCTGCATGCATCCAGACCCGACACAGCCCCTAGTAACGAGCAGGGAAGGAGATGCTGCGCCCCTAGCAATGGCTAGAGCGGTGCGGCGTGACATCATGCAAGTGCAGACAGTCTAAGCGCTCAAAGGCATCCTCCTGCCTGCGTACTGCTGTGCGTTAACACAGTCAGCCAATTTCTATCTCAGTCCCTAATACTGTTATCACCATTCAAACATACACATCTATTTCTCTGTCCCTTGACATTATACATTAATACCACTTTCCTTATTAGCTCTTATGTGCTAATATATAATTAATCAAAGCAAGACACCCATTACACTATGTGGTTAATCCTGGTTGTGCAAATGAAGCCATTGCTGTGTGTCTATAATAAGATAAGAATCAGTAAATGCTGGAAAAGCAACACTAATGTTAACAGAGTATCGACCCAAAAGAGGATCGCAACAGTGTATCAGTAGAGCAATATTGTTAACCGCTAGCTTCTACATGCCCAAGGAGACTCCCACTGGCCATGCCCACCGAGGCGTTTCGTCACTAGAACGTGACTTTGTCAGGGCATAGGGCTGGCCCAGCAGTTATCTCCACTAGATATATTCTCAAGTTGTCATAGAAACGGCATTTGTTTACGGAAGTGTATACCGTATGGCGATTAAGGATTTTAATATGATACGCGCGGCTTATGTAGTGTCTTAGCCACGGTCACCTTTGTAGCTTGGCCTATCTTTTTAGCTTATCATGATGATCCAATCAGCCAATAGGATGCCAGCTCAATCATATTGGCTGATTGGATCAGCCAATAGGATTTTTTCTAACTTAATTCTATCAGCCAATCGGAATTGAAGGGACACCATCTTGGATGACGTCATTTAAAGGAACCTTCATTCGGTGTTAGTCGTCGGAAGAAGAGGATGCTCCGCGTCGAATGTCTTGAAGATGGACCCGCTCCGCGCCGGATGGATGAAGATAGAAGATGCCGTCTGGATGAAAACTTCTGCCCGACTGGAGGACCACTTCACCCGGGGTGGATGAACACTTATCCTGGCTTCGTTGAGGACTTCGGCCCGGTTCGGTAAATACGTCTCCCGGTAAGGTGATCTTCAAGGGGTTAGTGTTAGTTTTTTTTTAAGGGGGTATTGGGTGGGTTTTAGAGTAGGGTTGGTTGTGTGGGTGGTGGGTTTTAATGTTGGGGGGGATTTGTAATTTTTTTTACAGGTAAAAAAGCTGATTACTTTGGGGCAATGCCCCGCAAAAGGCCCTTTTAAGGGCTATTTGTAATTTAGTGTAGGGTAGGGCTTTTTTATTTTGGGGGGGCTTTTTTATTTTTTAGGGGGATTAGATTAAGTGTAATTAGTTTAAAATTCTTGTAATTTGTTTATTATTTTCTGTAATTTAGTATTTGTTTTGTACTTTAGATAATTTTATTTAATTGTATTTAATTGTATTTAATTGTATTTAATTGTATTTAATTTATTTTATTATAGTGTAGTGTTAGGTGTATTTGTAACTTAGGTTAGGTTTTATTTTACAGGTACTTTTGTATTTATTTTAACTAGGCAGTTATTAAATAGTTAATAACTATTTAGTAACTATTCTACCTAGTTAAAATAAATACAAACTTGCCTGTAAAATAAAAATAAACCCTAAGCTAGATACAATGCAATTATTAGTTATATTGTAGCTATCTTAGGGTTTATTTTATAGGTAAGTATTTAGTTTTAAATAGGAATTATTTAGTTAATGATAGTTATATTTATTTAGATTTATTTTAATTATCTTTAAGTTAGGGGGTGTTAGGGTTAGGGTTAGAGTTAGATTTAGGGGTTAATAAATGTGACGTTGATGCGGCAGATTAGGGGTTAATAAATGTAGGTAGGTGTCGGCGATGTTAGGGACAGAAGATTAGGGGTTAAAAATATTTAACTAGTGTTTGCGATGCGGGAGTGCGGCGGTTTAGGGGTTAACATATTTATTATAGTGGCAGTGGTGTCCGGAGCAGCAGATTAGGGGTTAATAATATAATGTAGGTGTCGGCGATGTCGGGGGCGGCAGATTAGGGGTTAATAAGTGTAAGATTAGGGGTGTTTAGACTCAGGGTTCATGTTAGGGTGTTAGATGTAGACATCAATGCATTTTCCCCATAGGAATCAATGGGGCTGCGTTAGGAGCTTTACGCTGCTTTTTTGCAGGTGTTAGTTTTTTTTTCAGCCGGGTCTCCCCCATTGATTCCTATGGGGAAATCGTGCACGAGCACATTTAGCCAGCTCACCGCTAACGTAAGCAGCGCTGGTATTGAGGTGAGATGTGGAGCTAACTTTTTTACGGTTAACTCCGGGTTTGTAAAAATCCGTAATACCAGCTCTGTCTGTAAGTGAGCAGTGAGCATAAACTGCTTGTTAGCACCACACCCCTGTTAACGCAAAACTCGTAATCTACCATTCAGTTTGGTAACAATTTCAATTGAGGAGTATATTCCAAAATCGCAAACCATATCTATTGATATAGTCCAAGGTCTAGGATAATGTATATCATCTAGAATATAACCATATTAGGCAAGGCATATTTGCTTCATCAAGCCATAATTACTTTGATGAGATATATTCCGAGTGTCTAAACAGGTACTAAATATAAGGATTTCAGTCGGCCCTTATACCAAAATTCTAATTTTTATTTATTTCTAATATTTATAAGGTATGTTTTCAATGGATCAAACCTATTTATGCATCATTAGGTATCCTTATTTAAATATTTTCCATAAACTAGGGATAGTATTTATGTTTTAATCTATCCTATATGTCACTGTAATAGACTCTTAAATTATGACTGTGTATCAATCCTGCGATAGCCCAGAGATGATTACCAAAGACTATAGGTATTTTTTATACAATATGATGAGAAGTTAGAATTTATGTGGCCTCAGTTACACACAATTAAGTTACCCTTAGGTATTTCAGATGTAATTTAAGGTAAAACTGAGTCTTAAAAGTATGGGTATATTGCCCATATTTCAATTGATCTGTTGTATGGGCTAAAGAAAGCTCTTATAAGAAATCGCTTCATTCAGGCCTTTAGAGGAGGCAGATTGTATTCACGGATCCATCTGCATTCTTTTTGCAGAAGCATTTTATTGATGTCACCCCTTCTCCCTTTGAGTTTGAGCTGTTCGATCGCAAAGAATGAGATATCATATTTGTTTTCTCCATGTACTGTGTTCATATGTTGTGTCACTGGCACATTGCGGTTCCATTTAATGTCCCCTATAAGTTTGTGTACTCTCATGCGTAACTCTCTGGAGGTCTCTCCTACATAAATTAGGGGACATTTGCACATTGCAACATAGATCACTCTGTTACAGTTAAAAAAATCAACTATTTAATATTGATATATATATATATATATATATATATATATATATATATATATATATATATATATATATATATATATATATATAAATAAATATATATATATACAGTATATATAAACCTTTATTTGTGACGGGGTTGTGAGACCCTTCTTCATACAATTATACAGTGCTAATAACACATATTTATTAATGTGAAGAACAATGACTCACCCTCTCAGATTAAGTAGATAAGCCTCTCACCAGTGTTCTTAATGCTTCGGAAATGATAAGTGATGTTGTCATAGATCAACTTTTTACAACCAATGCCAAAAATTTAAGTAAATATATTCTTTAAATCAATATGCATGTACGAGCCCAAAAGTGACAACTGTGAAAACGGTGACAACTGAGACTAACTACTAATAGACCATGCTTTAAAGTGGTTAATAATTGAGATATAAATTGCCATTTAGATTATTTTTCTTTGGGAAACTGTCCAAGCAGAAAAATGTAACAAAAAGTTACCACTAAAAAAATGATTGTATAAGAATGAGTTACTCTTACTAGTACTAAATCAAGTAACAGCAGCAGCCTATGAGCTGTACAAAAGTTAACTGTAAAGTTATGCCTGTTATAAGACCTCTAAGCAAATATACTGTGCATATAGTCAAATGATAAACAGGTCGTATCCCTAACTGTGATTCACCTATTGGGTATATATATATATATTTATATACCGTATCAGGTATTGGAAGGGACCTTGACGTGGTACCTGGGCTTGTCCCATTTGGCCAGATGCGGTAACTAACTCTTCCATTTTTGCTTTTAATCTTAGCTGAGAGCTTGTGAGTGAGTGCTGGACTTTCTCTGTGTGCTGTATTAATTTGTTTTGTAATTTTTCTATGGGCCTTGCACCCAGACCTGCCTGGGGTTAACTGCCTGTGACTCTAGGGACAGTGCAGCTTCCTGAGAGTGCTATTGTGCACCCAGGGCTGTGCATGTTGCCGGGTCATAGGATGTGTACCCGGTCCGGTCTGAGAGTGCAGTCCCCTTCCGTGTTTTGTATATGTCTGGGGTGATTACATAAGCCTGTTCACCCTTTACTTGTTCCCAGTTTGTTGGATTGAGAGCTTGCATTGTGTGGCTGTTTAGGGACTCAAGTTTTGAAGAGACCTTGACGTGGTACCTGGGCTTGTCCCATTTGGACAGATGCGGTAACTAACTCTTCCATTTTTGCTTTTAATTTTTGCTTTTAATCTTAGCTGAGAGATTGTGAGTGAGTGCTGGACTTTCTCTGTGTGCTGTAATAATTTGTTTTGTCATTTTCTCTATGGGCCTTGCACCCAGCCTGTGCGGTTCCCTTCTGTGATTTTTATATATATATATATATATATATATATATATATATATATATATATATATATGTATATATATATATATATATACACATCCATACGAAATAGAGGGCACTCACAGGTCTTGGTAATTTTTATAATTTATTTTCCATACAATAATCACATAATTTAGTCGACGTTTCGGCTCCACATGTGAGCCTTTTTCAAGACAATCTATGATATTAATATTTACAAATTAGTAAGCATAAACAATACATTGTGATAAAAATTACAAGAAACACTATTTGTATTCCCTATTACAATACCATTACCCTATGTGAAAATACAAATAATTTAATTGCAGATAAATTAAAACATTTAAAATTTCCCAACTATATTTTTTTGTTGTATATTTAGCATATATTTGAATATGGTGTTTGTTTATAGTACGTGGTCATAATGAGCATAATTATATATCAAATAAGCCAAAAGCTGTACTATAGTACCTTCGTTAATTTTACTAAGGGACTTCACTACATAGGCCTATTGTTTTAATAGACCTTAGTCCTATTTTTAGGCATCTATAAAAAACATCAAAAGTCTACAATCAACTTGCTATTTAACATTTAATACTTAATATTTAGTGTTCAACTCGTACCTTGTTTGTATAGTTGGTGTGTTCAAATCGCGATCAGCCAATAGGATTGAAGCTCAATCCTATTGGCTGATTGCATCAGTCAATAGGATTTTTTCACCTTTAATTCCGATTGGCTGATAGAATTCTATCAGCCAATCAGAATTCAAGGGACGCCATCTTGGATGACGTCCCTTAAAGGAACCTTCATTCTTCGTTAGCCGTGGAAAGAAGAGGATGCTCCGCGCCGGATGTCTTGAAGATGGACCCGCTACGCGCCGGATAGATGAAGATAGAAGATGCCGTCTGAATGAAGACTTCTGCCGGCTTAGATGAAGACTTCGGCCTGCTTGGATGAAGACTTCTGCTGGCTTCCCTGAGGACTTCTGCTGCTTCGTTGAGGATGGATGTCTGGTCTTCAAAAACTATAAGTGGATCTTTGGGGGTTAGTGTTAGGTTTTTTAAGGGTTTATTGGGTGGGTTTTATTTTTAGATTAGGGTTTGGGCAGAAAAAGAGCTAAATGCCCTTTTAAGGGCAATACCCATCCAAATGCCCTTTTCAGGGCAATGGGGAGCTTTGTTTTTTTTTTAGATAGGATTTTATTTGGGGGGTTGGTTGTGTGGGTGTTGGGTTTTACTGTTGGGGGGTTGTCTGTATTTTTTTTTACAGGTAAAAGAGCTGATTTCTTTGGGGCAATGCCCCGCAAAAGGCTCTTTTAAGGGCCATTGTTAGTTTATTGTAGGCTAGGGTTTTTATTTTATTTTGGGGGTCTTTTTTTATTTTGCTAGGGATATTAGATTAGGTGTAATTAGTTTAAATATTTGATCATTTCTTTTTTATTTTGTATAATTTATTGTTTTGTTTTTTGTAATTTAGTTAATTGTATTTAATTAATGTAATTTATTTAATTGTAGTGTAAGGTTAGTTGTTAGTGTAACTCAGGTTAGGTTTTATTTTACAGGTAAATTTGTATTTATTTTAACTAGATAGTTAGTAAATAGTTAGCTTAGGGTTTATTTTATAGGTAAGTATTTAGTTTTAAATAGGAATTATTTAGTTAATGATAGGAATTTTTAATCAGATTTATTTTAATTATATTAAAGTTAGGGGTGTTAGGGTTAGACTTAGGGTTAGGGGTTAATAACTTTAGTATAGTGGTGGCGACGTTGGGGGCGGCAGATTATGGGTTAATAAGTGTAATGTAGGTGGCGGCGATGTCGGGGGTGGCAGATTAGAGGTTAATAAGTGTAGGTAGGTAGCGACGACATTGGGGGCGGCAGATTAGGGGTTAATAAGTGTAATGTAGGTGGCGGTGATGTTAGGGGCGGCAGATTAGGGGTTAATAAGTGTAATGTAGGTGGCAGTGATGTTAGGGGCGGCAGATTAGGGGTTAATAAGTGTAATGTAGGTGTTGGCGATGTCGGGGGCAGTATATTAGGGGTGTTTAGATTCAGGGTTTATGTTAGGGTGTTAGGTGTAAACATAACTTTTGTTTCCCCATAAGAATCAATGGGGCTGTGTTACAGAGCTTTACGCTCCTTTATTGCAGGTGTTAGGCTTTTTTTAGCCGGCTCTCCCCATTGATGTCTATGGGGAAATTGTGCACAAGCACGTAAAACCAGCTCAAAGCAGCGCTGGTATTTGAGTGCTCAACGCTGCTATATTGCTATATGAAAACCTGTAATAGCAGCGCTATAAGGAGGTGACCGGTGGAAATAACTTAGGCAAGTTAGCACTGAGCCGCTCTTACCGCAAAACTCGTAATCTAGCCGAGTGTTTCTTGTAATTTTTATCACAATGTATAGTTTATGCTTACTAATTTGTAAATATTAATATCATAGATTGTCTTGAAAAAGGCTCACATGTGGAGCCGAAACGTCAACTAAATTATGTGATTTTTGTATGGAAAATAAATTATAAAAGTTACCAAGACCTGTGAGTGCCCTCTATTTCGTATGGATGTGTATAAGGATTGACTGAGGAGACACCCAGGCATTACAGAAGTATCGGAAAGGTTGGAGTGCATGGATTGCAGAACATATATATATACATAAACAGTACTGTGCAAAAGTCTTAGGCCACCATTAGATTTGTTGTTTTAGCAAAGATTTAATGGCCATCCATATTTATTTTCATTCTCTTTATCAAGATACAAACAGAAAATGCATTAAATATGTACACAAAATATAAAAAAACACAATTTTCAGAACAAAATGGCTTCTTCAGGTAAAGTCAGTATTTAGTGTGACCTCCCTTGGCACTTAGCACATCTTGAACTCTTTTGGGGAGACTGTCCTGGAGTTATCTGAAGTAATCTTCTGGTACATTATACCAGGCTTCTTTCAGCACTTCCCAGAGTTCTTCTTTAGATTTAGGTTGTCCTTTATTTATTTCTCTCTCCAGGTGATCCCATACTGCCTCTATAATATTCAGGTCTGGACTCTGTGGAGGTCTCAGGTCAGTCCATGACTGTCAGTGTTTTATCAGCTGTTTTTCTCTCCAAATATGATTTCACTGCATTAGCAGTGTGCTTGGGATCGTTATCATGCTGAAAAATAAAACCATTCCCAATCAGGCACTTTTTCAGAAGGAATGGCATGATGAATTAAAACCTGTCTGTACTTTGCAACATTCATTATCCCATCACCATTGGTTGTATTCTAATAAAGAGACTGAGAAATAATTATATATGGTCATTATACCATTGGTAAAACAATAAATCTAACGGTGGCCTAAGACTTTTGCACAGTACTACATATATATATATATATATATATATATATATAAAGTCAAAAGAAATATGCACCAATGAGGCGTAGTTTCTGCTGAAGTAAAAAATGTTTATTGTACAATCCAAGAGTAATGTACAAACACGCGTCAGGCGTTCTCCACTGTGACTTTGTTTGTACATTACTCTTGGATTGTACAATAAACATTTTTTACTTCAGCAGAAACTACGCCTCATTGGTGCATATTTCTTTTGACTTTATGTTTCTCTAGCGGTTGGGCTTACCGCTTTATTGCACCAGTTACTTGCTAAAAGCCACTCTTGGGATACAGAGCCGGCTACTTGTCCTCACGGTTTGTACCTCCCTCCCAGGGAATACCATTTGGTTTAGCCTTGCAACGTCACGGGTGATGCGCTAAAGAAACGTCTCTACGCCGGATCTCTCTGAAGCACGCCGAGAAGGGAAACACAGACTGCACCCCCTAGGAAGGGTTTCATCGACCCATTCGAGGAGAAGTACGGAAGTGTTCCCAGGCACCCCACCAACTTAGTGGAGGGTAAGAATTGATCATAGACGTAACATTGTGAACTGGCATTCCCACCCGTGACTACTAGGCTCTGGGACATACTTTGATACTTTGAATTTTTGGGGATTTTACTCTCTCCATGGGACAATGGACTCTGTTTCAACCTGAGTGACTTTCCATACTGACCGGGGTCTAAAATTGATACACTGATTATTGGGACCTGAATTCCCCATTATTGTGTGCTTCGATATACGTTTTGAGCACTTGGGGATTATTTAGTTCTGAACACATTTTTGCTTTGATGATCACCTATATATATATATATATATATACAGGGAGTGCAGAATTATTAGGTAAATGAGTATTTTGACCACATCATCCTCTTTATGCATGTTGTCTTACTCCAAGCTGTATAGGCTCGAAAGCCTACTACCAATTAAGCATATTAGGTGATGTGCATCTGTGTAATGAGAAGGGGTGTGGTCTAATGACATCAACACCCTATATCAGGTGTGCATAATTATTAGGCAACTTCCTTTCCTTTGGCAAAATGGGTCAAAATATGTACTTGGCCCATTTATGTACTTGGCTGGTAGAAATAAGCGCTGATATTTAATCACTACCTAGCTGTTAGCGCCAGTACTATCTCTCCCTATATTCTAACTTCCTTTGGTCTCTGTGAGAGGGACCATTTATGTACTTGGCTGGTAGAAATAAGCGCTGATTCTGACTTCTCATCAAAAGAAGGACTTGACAGGCTCAGAAAAGTCAAAAATAGTGAGATATCTTGCAGAGGGATGCAGCACTCTTAAAATTGCAAAGCTTCTGAAGCGTGATCATCGAACAATCAAGCGTTTCATTCAAAATAGTCAACAGGGTCGCAAGAAGCGTGTGGAAAAACCAAGGCGCAAAATAACTGCCCATGAACTGAGAAAAGTCAAGCGTGCAGCTGCCAAGATGCCACTTGCCACCAGTTTGGCCATATTTCAGAGCTGCAACATCACTGGAGTGCCCAAAAGCACAAGGTGTGCAATACTCAGAGACATGGCCAAGGTAAGAAAGGCTGAAAGACGACCACCACTGAACAAGACACACAAGCTGAAACGTCAAGACTGGGCCAAGAAATATCTCAAGACTGATTTTTCTAAGGTTTTATGGACTGATGAAATGAGAGTGAGTCTTGATGGGCCAGATGGAAGGGCCCATGGCTGGATTGGTAAAGGGCAGAGAGCTCCAGTCCGACTCAGACGCCAGCAAGGTGGAGGTGGAGTACTGGTTTGGGCTGGTATCATCAAAGATGAGCTTGTGGGGCCTTTTCGGGTTGAGGATGGAGTCAAGCTCAACTCCCAGTCCTACTGCCAGTTTCTGGAAGACACCTTCTTCAAGCAGTGGTACAGGAAGAAGTCTGCATCCTTCAAGAAAAACATGATTTTCATGCAGGACAATGCTCCATCACAAGCGTCCAAGTACTCCACAGCGTGGCTGGCAAGAAAGGGTATAAAAGAAGAAAATCTAATGACATGGCCTCCTTGTTCACCTGATCTGAACCCCATTGAGAACCTGTGGTCCTGTGATATTCCTTTTAGGATTATCCCCTCCCTCCTAATTAACTTTCCTTTATAAGGCAGTAACTTTCAACACTCATTGCCTGAATATTGAAGCTCACAGTTACGTTTGCTTCCTTGTGCCATTCCTACTTGCTAATTGTAGATACAGCTGATTCCCTTGAGGATTTTCTACCTGACATCGTCTTCAGATTCATACGCATCCGGATCTACTTCCTCAGCGTTCCGGAAACCAAGCCGCGCACACACAGCTTCTCACCGCCATCGGCGGTCACTGCTTAGCTCTGCTCTTATCGGATCTTTGTGGGGTATTGTATGTTGGCTATCTGGATAATACTTACCTTGCTTTGTATCCTCTAATTTACCTCACGTTTGAACTGACTTACTCTGTGCAGCAATGTTATACTTACGTTCCTAATTCAGTATAAGTTGTGCCATATAAAACCGCAACAAACTCTACTCACTACTTTCAGTAAAGTTTGGAACATCCAATTATGATATATTGTTTGTGTGGTTTGGATTGCTTGGAACTGTATATATTTTAGAATGTCTGTGTGTGTGCGTGAAGACAGGTTTTGACTTCAATACCTTTGAATTGCTATCTCAATATTAATTCTACCTGACTAAAAGTTATACCTACTCAGCTGTCTCAAACCTTTATGTTATTTACTAAAAGATTTCAAAAGTAACAATCTCACAGTATCTATTCAGGTAATTTAAACTACCATTACCTGCTTAGTTTACAAAAGAGAAACACATCCTTTATTTATTGAAGGATTTTTGTTATATTTCAAACCCTTAATACAAAAGTGTACCAGTTGCTACATAATATTCAGGCCTAAAAAATAAGGGTTTATTTATATAACAACCTAACATGAATCCTCAGGAAGTAAAGAATGAGTTAACTAATATATATCAAAAACTAGACTATTTAAATAAAGGGTTAACTGAAGTGCAAGCAGAAACTGCTGCATTGAGAGCTTTACTAAAAGACTGTTTGCCTACTAAAAGTGCTGAAAGCCCAGAACCACATGTTCATTATCCCCAACCATTTACTGGTAAAAGGAATGAGTTTAGGGACTTTAAAAATGCCTGCCATCTACTTTTTTCTCTAAGACCACGTACATATCATACAGAGAGAATCAAAGTATGCACAACCATTTCCTTTTTACAAGGGGAACCAAGAACATGGGCTAATAGGTTTTTTGAAAGTAATAATCCTATCCTAGATTCACTACAAGATTTTTTTCGAGCACTCACAAACCTATATGAGGATTCCAACAGTCAAATCACTGCAGATACAAAATTACGTTCCTTAAAGCAAGGAAAAAGAACCATTGAGGAATACACAACTGAATTCCAAATGTGGGCAGAAGACTCTCAATGGAATGAGATTAGTTTGCGTACTCAATTTCGCTTAGGATTGTCAGAAAACTTAAAAGACGAACTCTCCCGTCTGGATGCCCCTGACAGTCTTCTCTCTCTTATAAAACTCAGTACAACTTTAGATAGAAGACTCCGTGAAAGAAAGGCTGAAAAAGCAGGTTATGATGTCATACCAAAACGTCCCTTTAACTATACCTCTACTCAGGAAAGACCTAGTACCATTACGCCTATGGAAATTGGAGTCATCAAAGGTCCCCTCACACCAGAGGAAAAAGCCAGGAGAAGAATGGAAAATTTGTGTCTCTACTGTGCTCATAAAGAGCATACTGTTTCTTCATGTCCTCAACTTCTGAAGCAAAAGAAGGGTAAGCTAACCCACAGCACTCATTTATTTAATCTAACATTGGAAAAACAAATGACTTTGTTTTTTTCATTACAGTGGGACCAGAAAAACATTCAATCTAAAGCTTTGGTTGATTCAGGGGCCTCACGGAGTTACATAGATACTACCTTTGTTAAGAATAATAAAATACCTATTGTGTGTAAAGCAAAACCTCTCTTTGTTAAATTAATAGATGGTTCACTAATACAACAAGGTCCAATAACTCATCACACTATACCTTTACTTATAACCACTAAGGAAGGTCATACTGAATATATCTCATTTGATTTAATTCCTATATCATTACACACAATAATTCTGGGGTTCTCCTGGTTGCAGAAACACAACCCGAATATAGACTGGTCTCAAAATAAAATAACACTAAGTTCTTCTTATTGTTTGAAGACCTGTTACCCACACTGTACCATAGCTACTCTAGAGAATGGGATACCCAGACCTTATCAGGATCTGGCAGAGGTTTTTGACCTTAAAGAGGCAGAAAGTCTTCCCCCACACAGGGAGTTCGATTGCCCGATAGATCTAATACCTGGGTCACAAGTTCCACATGGGAAAATATATCCCCTCTCTCAAACCGAACTAGCTTTTGTAAGAGCCTACTTAGACGATAATCTGCGCAAAGGGTTCATTTCACATTCTACTTCCCCTGCAGCAGCAGGTATGTTTTTAGTTAAAAACAAGGATGGGACGATACGTCCTATTATTGACTACAGAGCACTAAATGATATTACCTTAAAGAACAGATACCCACTACCCTTAATTCCTGAGCTTCTTGAACGCTTACATGGCGCCACCATCTATTCTAAACTTGATTTGAAGGGTGCTTATAATTTAATTAGAATCAAACAAGGTGACGAATGGAAAACAGCGTTTAGAACACGTTATGGGCTATATCAATACAATGTGATGCCTTTCGGCCTAAGTAATGCGCCCGCTACATTCCAACATTTTATTAACGAAATCTTTCGAGATTTGTTGGATGTATGTGTTATAATTTATTTGGATGACATCCTCATTTATTCTAAAACATTACAAGATCATGAGAAACATGTACGTTGGGTGCTTACTAGGCTAAAAGACCATAAACTATACGCTAAGCTTGAGAAATGTTCTTTTCACGTTCAAGAAATTAAGTTCTTGGGTTATATTATAACACCAAATAAAATCATGATGGATCCAGAAAAGGTTTCTGCAATTGTAAATTGGCCAGTTCCCACAACTGTTAAAGCTCTACAAAGATTCATTGGGTTCTCAAATTTTTATCGTCGTTTTATTAAAGATTTTTCACTAATTGTAAAACCGTTAACACAACTAACAAGTAAGAAACAGAGATTTATTTGGACCAAGGAAGCTCAATTATCTTTTGAGACTCTAAAGAATCAATTCATTAATGCACCAGTTTTAACATTACCCAACTTTGATACACAATTTATTCTTGAAGTAGACGCCTCAAATACTGGTATTGGGGCAATTCTTTCACAAAAGAATAAAGATAAAACAGAAACCCATCCCATAGCCTTCTATTCAAGAATGCTCACTACTGCTGAAAAGAACTATACTATAGGGGATAAAGAATTGCTGGCAATAAAATGTTCACTGGAACATTGGAGACATCTCCTTGAAGGTTCAAATCTCCCTTTCATAATTTTCACTGATCACAAGAACTTAGAATACTTAAAGAAAAGTAAAACACTTAATTCACGACAGGTCCGTTGGTCCATCTTTTTAGACCGGTTTAATTTTTTAATTACATATAAACCAGGGAAACTCAATATTAAGGCAGACGCCTTATCTAGAATGTATGAAAAAGATCTGTCTGATGACCCTGAGTTTGTAATCCCTGAAGAAAGATTCATAGGAGTTATATCTTCTCTAGAACAAGAAATACTTGAGGTTCTAAATAAAGACCCTAACATACCTGGATCTTGTGATAAAGATCCACAGACGGGACTATATTATTACAAAAGGAAGTTGTTCATTCCTGAATCTTTAAGGAACACTATCCTTAAACAAACCCATGATGGAACTTTAGCTGGTCACCTGGGAATCCAAAAAACCATAGAATTAACTAGAAGAAATTTCTGGTGGCCTGGGATGAACCACACAATTTACCTATACATAACAAACTGTGATGTTTGTGCTAGAAACAAGATCTCCCATAAAAAACCCATAGGCCTCTTAAGACCTCTGCCTATCCCAGATAAACCATGGGAGACCATATCTATGGATTTTATTGTTGATCTCCCTAAATCTCAACATCACACTACCATACTAGTTGTAATAGATCATCTAACGCGTCTGGCTCATTTCATACCTATGAAAGGATTGCCTTCCGCTCTTGCAACAGCTACAGCCTTTTTGAATCAAATTGTAAGATTACATGGATTACCCACCGTAATAATTACGGACAGGGGTACACAATTCACCTCTTCTTTCTGGAAATCCCTATGCATATTACTAAAAGTAGATAGTAGATACACTACTGCATTCCATCCCCAAACAAATGGACTTACAGAAAGAACCAATCAAACCCTTGAACAATATCTTAGGTGTTTCATTACCTACTTACAAGATGATTGGATTGATTATATCCCCATGGCAGAATTTTCTTACAACAATTCTGTTTCCACTTCTCTTAAAATGTCACCTTTCTTTGCTACTTATGGATTTAATCCCAATACCGTATCTCTTTCTAGAAAAGAAGTAAACTCACCTAATGCCACAGAATTCACCAATTCTTTACAAGAAAGGTTAGATCAATTGAAGGATTCTCTCTCAAAGGCAAAAGACTATCAAAAACGTAACTATGATAAACATCATAGTCCAAGTCCCACTTATCAAATTGGTGATCAAGTTCTACTATCCATCAGGAACCTTAAGTTGCAAATACCATGTAAAAAACTTGCCAATCAATTTTTAGGACCTTTTACGATTGATAAGATCATCAACCAGAACGCAGTTAGACTCATTTTGCCTGATTCATATAAAATACATTCCACATTTCATGTGTCTCTCATTAAACCTTATTCTGCTAAAGACCATCAAGGTATTAATCTAAGACCCCCGCCTATCTTGGTGGAGAATCAGGAAGAATTTGAAGTTGAGTCTATTCTTGATTCCAGAGTAAGACGACATAAGCTGGAATATTTAATAAAGTGGAAAGGTTATGGTCCGGAGGAAAATTCTTGGCAAAGGTCTACTGAGATACATGCACCTCGTCTGGTTACTGCTTTTCACCGTCGTTACCCAGAGAAACCTCGGATGGAATCCCCTGAGGTGATTCCTTGACTGGGGGGATCTGTGATATTCCTTTTAGGATTATCCCCTCCCTCCTAATTAACTTTCCTTTATAAGGCAGTAACTTTCAACACTCATTGCCTGAATATTGAAGCTCACAGTTACGTTTGCTTCCTTGTGCCATTCCTACTTGCTAATTGTAGATACAGCTGATTCCCTTGAGGATTTTCTACCTGACATCGTCTTCAGATTCATACGCATCCGGATCTACTTCCTCAGCGTTCCGGAAACCAAGCCGCGCACACACAGCTTCTCACCGCCATCGGCGGTCACTGCTTAGCTCTGCTCTTATCGGATCTTTGTGGGGTATTGTATGTTGGCTATCTGGATAATACTTACCTTGCTTTGTATCCTCTAATTTACCTCACGTTTGAACTGACTTACTCTGTGCAGCAATGTTATACTTACGTTCCTAATTCAGTATAAGTTGTGCCATATAAAACCGCAACAAACTCTACTCACTACTTTCAGTAAAGTTTGGAACATCCAATTATGATATATTGTTTGTGTGGTTTGGATTGCTTGGAACTGTATATATTTTAGAATGTCTGTGTGTGTGCGTGAAGACAGGTTTTGACTTCAATACCTTTGAATTGCTATCTCAATATTAATTCTACCTGACTAAAAGTTATACCTACTCAGCTGTCTCAAACCTTTATGTTATTTACTAAAAGATTTCAAAAGTAACAATCTCACAGTATCTATTCAGGTAATTTAAACTACCATTACCTGCTTAGTTTACAAAAGAGAAACACATCCTTTATTTATTGAAGGATTTTTGTTATATTTCAAACCCTTAATACAAAAGTGTACCAGTTGCTACAGGTCCATCATCAAATGTGAGATTTACAAGGAGGGAAAACAGTACACCTCTCTGAACAGTGTCTGGGAGGCTGTGGTTGCTGCTGCACGCAATGTTGATGGTGAACAGATCAAAACACTGACAGAATCCATGGATGGCAGGCTTTTGAGTGTCCTTGCAAAGAAAGGTGGCTATATTGGTCACTGATTTGTTTTTGTTTTGTTTTTGAATGTCAGAAATGTATATTTGTGAATGTTGAGATGTTATATTGGTTTCACTGGTAAAAATAAATAATTGAAATGGGTATATATTTGTTTTTTGTTAAGTTGCCTAATAATTATGCACAGTAATAGTCACCTGCACACACAGATATCCCCCTAAAATAGCTATAACTAAAAACAAACTAAAAACTACTTCCAAAACTATTCAGCTTTGATATTAATGAGTTTTTTGGGTTCATTGAGAACATGGTTGTTGTTCAATAATAAAATTAATCCTCAAAAATACAACTTGCCTAATAATTCTGCACTCCCTGTATATATATATATATATATATATATATATATATATATATATATATATATATATATATATATATATATACGCATGAAAATACCCCAAACCATTGCATTTAGCAATTATACTTTTTTTATTGGGCTAACTATACATTTACAAGAAGACGAGCTCTCCTGAGTTTCCTCTCTTCCTCAGATCTTAAGCAATACATCTACTTGGTATCTAAATCACTGGACTATCACGGCTACTCAAATCAATGTCAGACTGTCATTAAATGTGGGTCAGAGTCTAAAAATAAAGTAAAAGTAAGAGACCCAATTAAAATTATGTTATACTCATCACTTCTAACCCAGTGGTGAAACAGTGGCCATTTCTTGGTAATCATGCATCACTTTGTGCAGATATCAGGGCTCAATTATCTAAAGCTCTTCATCCAGGTAAGATTATCTAAATAGGTTTGTCAGGACTAAAAGGTTCTTCACAGGTCAGATTCCCTAAAGCAGGGCACTTCAAACCACAGACCGGGACTCATTACAGGGTCGCAACACCATGTTTACTGGGTCGTGACTTGTGTGTTTGTTGTAGGAGAGTGTGTGTGAGAGTGTGTTGTATGCGAGTGTGTGGTGTGTGTGTTTTATGAGTGTGTGTGGTGTGTGTGCTGTATGAAAGTGTTTGTGTGTTATTACCTTTTACAACACTGTCAAGTTTGACTGCAATCAGGAATAAAGTACACACACATTTTAGTCACTTTGCCAAAAATTGCAGTTATCTTGTATATTACTTCAGAAATTTTCAGACCAAACATTAAAATAGGGTCACACAGGTATATGGTATCATGGCACTGGGTCTTGGGGAAAAAAGTTTGAAGAACCCTGCTTTAAAGGAAAGGCATTTTCTCCTGCAGTTCTCAGTGTTTTATCTCGCAAAATGTAAGCTGGCCAGCTTGTCTCAAAACACCCAATGTGCTTATGCAGTACTAGAAAGGAATGAAAGGTCAGTGACAGGTACTCCCTGTTACATGTGTGCTCCCCCATAAGAATTTGCCTTTCAGGAAGCTTCATTACTTTTTTATAGGAAACAATTTTCCACTCACCGGAACTTGAAGGTATTGAGTGAGTGTGTCCATGTGAGAATTAGCATGCTGATTTTACTCCATGCTAGCAAACATTTGGGAATTGGGTCCTAAGTCACGCAGTATGGCAATTTTCTGCAGCAGTATCCAGCTTACACGGTCTCTTTCTTGTGAGCTGAATCTTTCCTGCTTTATGTTTAAAATAGAATGAGACTCCCTGGCTTTAATTGATATATCTTGGACTCTGTCAAGAACACTTGAACTTGGATGGTGGTCTTAACTCAATAGAAGGTGGCCTTTTTTATATACAAAGCCACAGAGTTAGTTTCACACCTAACAGAAAAAAAATAGAATTTAAATTAATACTTCGGAGTGCTGGTAATTAAACAAACTTTTGCTGCACTTTGACCTAATTAAATATATATATTCATACACACATATATATTTTATAGACAATGTAAGATATATTTTTATCTATACAGTGTTTTTTTGTACAAGAAAAGGTGCCGGTACTCATTGATTATTGATTGATATATTCTTCTCAGTAACTTTGAGAAAAGCAAAGGGACAACATTATTTACAATGCATGATGTATTTTGCAGCCCCTCTTGTGAAAATTAGAGTATTTACATGATGAATACAAATTGTACCTGTTATGAGTTGGCAGAGGTGGGGGTACTTAGTACTGGTGAGTACCCCCACAAAAAAAGCTCTGTATATATATATATATATATATTGCAGTGTGCTTTTATCCACACTATATATTATGTGCCTGTATAACTTGTGGTATTACAAGCCTCATCATTTTGACACTGAGCAGACTGTGTTACTTGGGCTCTGCTCTGTAATTTTTTTCTATATAAATAAGGACACTGCTTTGAAATCCAAACCCCTAGTGCTGCAGTGTGTCATTGAGCTTCTTGTAATTTGCTGCTGCCCAGATTAAAGTCTGCCTGAGCCAAAAAAATGGGGGCCTACATCTCAAGATACAGATGCCTGCTGCTTGCCTTAACATAATGAATCATGTAAGTTAATTAAAGGCTCCTAAAAAGAGGTCCTGCTTTTATAAATTATAAATTCAATCATTATAATAATTCATATTGTATATAGATTTTAAGTGAATGGTGCTTAATTAAAATGGAAAATATTTTAAAGGGATATGAAACCCAAGTTTATTCTGTCATGATTCAGATTGAGCATACAATTTTGAACAACTTTCCAATTTACGTCTATTATCTAATTTGCTTCATTCTCTTGGCATCCTTTGTTGAAGGAGTAGCAATGTATTACTTGGAGTTAGCTGAAAGTCAATGGCACAAGACATATATTTGCAGTGACCAATCAGCAGCTTCTGAGCCTACCTAGGTATTCTTTTTTTAACAAAGTATACAAAGAGAACAAAACAATCATGAAAGAAAAATATTGGGTTTCATGTCCCTTAAGCAAAAAAAATACTATTTATATTTAATTTGATGTTATTTAGTCCCTGGATCCACATCCATCACAACTTTTTTTTTTTGTTAAATCTTTTTATCCTTAGCTTGATAGATGTTTCAAGCAAAGTCTATCTGAATGGGCATCAAAGAACAACTTGTGTTTATTGTAAACTTCTTTTTTATTTCAGAGAACAGTTATTTTGTATTCTTGCCACCTTTGTTCAAAAAATACTGATTCTCAACTAGGATAATATTTATAGCTGGCGTCCTAAGGAGATGAAATGATCAGTATAAAATAGGTTTCCTGAAGAGAACTACCAGAATAAAAAGATACTACTGTGTGAAGAGGGTGGCTTTTTGCATTAGAGTGACTCTTTCACATTGAGACATTAAGGGCTAGATTACAAGTGGAGTGCTAATTTAACATGCACCCATAAACGGGCAAATCTGCCTGTTTACAGGCACACGTTAAAGAGCCAGCCATTACAAGTGGCTGGTTAATGCTACCGTGAGCTTGCGGTAGCACTTTGCATTCAATGAAATTAACCAGAGGTCAGACCTCTGGTTAATTAAAAAAAATGTCCCTGGGGGGCGTGTCCAAGCAGCGGTCGCATTCTTCCTGGGCTCTGAAGGAAAATGCAATAAACTGCTGATTATTGTACTAAACTTACAGCAAATATCTACAATACGATTGCCTTCGTATTAACCTACATCTTATACAACAAGAGACGGAACTGGACAATAGAGGCCTGTAGTGGCAGCACATTTGCAGGCAACGTCTCCCCCCCGGATCTCCAGGGTATTTTGCTAGAACTGGCTATACATACTACTCTCACTGGTAAACAAGGCTACTTAAATCTATATTGACATTTAGGGCAATTTACGGGATTCATATTCAGCACAACATAACTAAGCAGTGGGCAACGACAGTGATCTCGACAAGCACCATGCGGATCGACAACTTTTCTAGCGGGCCTGATTACCATTTTAATAAAATTGAGCTAATGCTGAAAAACATGATGGACAAAGCACTGACAGAACAAGACCTACAGCTCCTGATAGACAGATTGCCGCCTGTTAAATTGATAGTAACAGCACCACTACACTTAGCAGATCACAGACCGGACCCGATCTTGCAGAGAGAGGAGGATGATCGGTTAGACACAGCGGCGAACAGGAGAGCTAAACAGTTGTTTATTGATCGAGCAGTATCTACTACATCGATAATGACAAGTGAAAACTTTGAAATAAGGGCTCATTACCACCACCAAGAACCTCCGGATGTAAGGCATTTTAGTACCCCTCCTGGAACGGATCATTTGCTATACCTAAGAACCTTACCTGATAAGAATATTAACTAATCTGAGGTACACTTGACCACCGGTGTAAGGGGAACGCTTCCTATAACGATGCTGATCTTGGACCCCGCAGGTTCAGTGGGGCCGACTATGCTGTTGCGGGGGCTCGAAGGGGACCCTTGGGTGGCAGAAGACCTCCCCACACCACACAACACGGCTACCGCTGAGACTGTGGATGATGACCCGGACTCCATATTGTGGGCTGAGGCCCTCATTACACGACAAAGTCCATTGCGGATCCGGACCCGGACCCGCCTGGAATCACTACACCCTTAGCTATCCATAACACATCCTGAGCTAATAAGGAGGCTTAAACAACCCTGTCCAGATATCTTTATGGAGACTGTAAACCACGGGATTATACACCCATATGTGGGGAGAACCGCACAAGTGTTTTGCCGTTGTGCTCGTTACCCGGGCACATCTGCGGTGCATCACCGCCCGGTTTGCCACTTTAAAATGTATTGAGATCGATGATCAAAAGGAACTCTGGTAATTCATATGATGGACATATATAACGTTCCCCTGTTATGTGAGAGTTACTGTTTTACTTTGTATGTTTGTGCACTTTTTGGTTGTCTACTGTGCGGGCTCTGATTATAAAATGGCGCCAAACCCACTATCACTTGTGTTATATCTACATTACATAACCTCCAGGCCCACTAGTTTCATAATATTGAATGTGTTTTACTTCAAGCTTTTAGAAGTCATATATCTCTGCCCTCTGTGACAAATATCGAACAGTGAAAAAGGATGATTGTAATTTGAGATACCTATATTAATTTATTATAAAAACATAAATGTAAGACTCTGATTTTGTTTCAGAATACAAAGCAAATAAAACATGCAGTACTACAGAGATATCCCTCATGCATATGCTAGGGGCCTGATCCGATATGCAGCGTCGCCCACAAAAGCCGGCGACGCCGGATGAAGACTTCTGCCAGTCCGGATGTCCTCTTCTGCCCGGATAGGATGAAGACTTCTGCCGGTCCGGATGTCCTCTTCTGCCCCGTTCGGATGAAGACTTCTGCCCGGATCGGATGACCACTTGTGTCCGGCTGGGTGAAGACGGCTCAAGGTAAGGTGATCTTCAATGGGGTAGTGTTAGGTTCTTTTAAGGGGGGATTGGGTGGGTTTTAGAGTAAGGTTGGGTGTGGGTGGTGGGTTTTAATGTTGGGGGGTTGTATTTCATTTTTACAGGTAAAAGAGCTGATTACTTTGGGGCAATGCCCCGCAAAAAGCCCTTTTAAGGGCTATTTGTAATTTAGTATAGGGTAGGGCATTTTATTATTTTGGGGGGCTTTTTTTATTTTATTAGGGGGCTTAGATTAGGTGTAATTAGTTTCAACTTCTTGTAATTTTTTTTATTTTCTGTAATTTAGTGTTATGTTTTTTTGTACTATAGTTTATTTTATTTAATTGTATTTAATTTTAGCTAATTGTAGTTAATTTATTTAATTCATTTAATGATAGTGCAGTGTTAGGTGTAATTGTAACTTAGGTTAGGGTTTATTTTACAGGTAAATTTGTAATTATTTTAACTAGGTAGCTATTAAATAGTTATTAACTGTTTAATAGCTATTGTACCTAGTTAAAATAAATACAAAGTTGCCTGTAAAATAAAAATAAATCCTAAAATAGCTACAATGTAATTATTAATTATATTGTAGCTATCTTAGGGTTTATTTTATAGGTAAGTATTTAGTTTTAAATAATAAAAAAATAATTTAGTTAATAATAGTAATATTATTTAGATTTATTTAAATAATAATTAAGTTAGGGGGGTGTTAAGTTAGGGTTAGGTTTAGGGGTTAATAACTTTATTATAGTGGCGGCGACGTTTGCGGCGGCAGATTAGGGGTTAATAGATTTACTAGGCTATGTGGGCTATGGCGGTTTAGGGGTTAATACTAGAATAGGTTTATTGCAGTGTGGGCTATGGCGGTTTAGGGGTTAATAATTAGGCTTATTGCGTTGTGGGGGGGTTGTCGGTCTAGGGGTTAATACATTTATTATTAGGAGTGAGAGGGGGGATTGCGGATATAAGGGGTTAATGTGTCGGGCTTATTTTTGGGAGGCAGGTTAGACAGTTACGAGAGATTTAAAATTTTTGTTACTTTTCTTAGGCGCTGGCAGTTTCTAAAAGTGCCGTAAGTCACTGGCGAATCCAGCACTTAGGAAATGCTGGCGCCATGTATGTAATACCCTGATGTGCGAGGTGAAATTACGGGAGAAGCAGGTTACCATGCTTGCGCCAAAACCTACGCCGTATATCGGATTGCGCCCTAGATTTCCAAATACATCAATAAGAAGTTAAATGCACAACCTGTTAGCTACTTCTCTGCATGATAATCTCCAACTCATCTGTCCTATTGAATTTACTAGTTTAAACTGCTATGAAAGCCCATCTATATAGACAAAACCCACATCTTGTTCTCTAAAGTCAGACAAAATCACTTCTGTGTGATATCAACCCCCCTACAATGGGTTGTATTCTATAGTCCGACAAAAATTCATCACACAATCCTCCCCAGTTTATTCTCTACCATTCACCACCGGACTGAGCCTTAGTTTGCCCACAAATAAAAAAACACCCAAGTCCCCTCCAGTTCCAAAATTAAAGTTTAGACAATGACAATTTTTTAATTGAAAAATATCCTCAACCTTATTTAATAACTTAAAGGGACACTTGAGTCAAAATACAAAAGCACATAGATGAATTACAACTTTAAATAGAAACATATTTACAAAATACATGTATTGTCAAAAATGCTTCTAATAAAAGTTATTGTTTTAGTGGTAATATTTTTCTCTGCACGTGCATGTGAAGTATAGTTTGATATTCTCAGTGTATCAAATTGTTAAATATTGCAGCTGCTCAGAGCACAAGTGGGGCTTGTATCATGCCAGCAATTAACAAACTGAGTCATTACCAGATAGTACAAGCACCATAGGCTCTCTGAGCAAGTGCTGTGTTTAAAATGCTGGTGCACGGTGCATACTTAAATACACTTTTGAAACAGCTATATTTTTTATTATAAGCATTTTTGCTAATACATGTATATTACAAAAATGCTTCTATTAAAAAATAAAATGAATCCATGTGGATTACAATTTTGGCTGAATTGTCCCTTTATTTCCAATACCACCAAATGCGGTAGGCCTCTGGCCTGACATTTGTGTACAACAAATGGGCATGTGATAAGTAATCAAATACGTTTATTATGACCTATTCTAAGGCTCTCACCTCCTTCTTCACAGAATCCTAGACTTGCAATGTCCCAGCATAGCTAAGACAACAATCAAACCCAACCTAAGTTTAAATCACCACTTCAGAAAACAAGATCACTAAATTAGATGTCCAACAGAAATCCCCAAACGCATGTAGACTTATATATACACCCATGAAATGCATATATACATTTTGTTATATAAGATAGGCGTAGTAGGAAGTCACAACCAAAGGAGCATCCCACAAGACTTTGGCAACATAAGCATAAAGAGTACAAAATAGGTATATATGTGAGCGCGAATAAGTGTAAAACACAAATGGCAATAGATCTTTTTGGTAATGGCTTCTATATCACTATCTTTTTTATATTCAGTTGATTTTATTTCAAATAAGAACGGTCCACAAAGTACTGGTAATATGAAATATAAAGAATATAAGTAATAAATAATTATTTTATTTTATTGTTGAAATTTAATTATTAAAAAAAGTGTATAGAAAAAGTAGATTCTACACAAAAGCAATATTAATAAATCTCCCTATTGGTACCAATCTTATATCTAAACTAATAATAATGCTTTTATAATGCTTTTATAAAAGAAATGATATATAAACAATCTAAAAGAAACCTTAAAAAGGTAACCTTAAAAAGTAATCCTGTATTTAAAAGTTATAACAGTCAATATACTTGCAGTCTGGCTTAAGCATATATTTAAAATGTCCCTTTTATTTATAAAAGTAATCCTCTCCTGTTAAAACTTAAGTCTGAGTAAGCAGTATAACAACTTGTTACCACAGTAAGCCAGCAGGTGAAGGTAAAGGTAATAGTAGGAACTCCAGTTATCCGTATGAGAGACTTTTAGCAAAATATCTTTTCAGTATATTTATTCCACAAAAAGTACTTCTATTCGAAACAGTTTCAAAACCGAAACTGGTACCTCAGTGAAATCCGCTGCCAATGCTCGTCAGTTTAGGGGAGACGCCAAACACATAGTCCCATGTCGATCCTTAGACACGCCCACAAGTGCGGGAAATGACGTCGGCGGTTTGGTTCCTGACTTCCTTAGTAGCGTCCTTAGTAACGTCCTTGTTGCTGTATCCTCAGTGTATCATCCGTGTATTGGTAACGCGTTTCAGCTCCTTGGAGCCTTTGTCAAACCATACCGGATGATACTGTTGGGGTCCTTTTATACCTCTGATATAAATACTGGTTTAGTTTGTTATTAATTGAGACACTTCTACATGTTGTTTGCGCTGGCTACAAAATATCCATTACTTTCTCAATTTCATGCTTTTTATGCATAATGCATTGTTTATATAAAATCAGCTTTCCACATAAAATATTATGTATTTGAAAGAAAAAAGGAAGAAAAAGAATAAAGGCTTATAAAAATAAGAGGCTTATAGAAATAAGATCTCAAAGAGTGCATAGTTTTGAATGAATTAATAATTAATAAACATTCGTTTGTTAAAAAATAATAAATATAAGGTGTCCATCTCAAAGGTTAATTGTAATTAATATATTAATAATAATAATAATTGGTATATAAATACATAGTAGAAACATATTACCATTCATAATGGACCTAAAAACACAGTTAGGATCATAATTATAACTGTTTAGATTATAAATATCTATTTATAAGGGTAATGGGTTCTTAAGAGAATGTAAAAATTAAGGAATTTAGGGAATTTTAAATATTTAATAAATTTAAAATATTTAGTAGATCAATGCGAGTTGAAAACCGTGGTATTCGAGCGGAAATTGTGTTCATTCGCCCTCCTATTCGACACTATTTAAAGCTCTCACGAAGTTATCAAAAATTCTACATTTACGCTTCCATCTGTTCCAACTCAGCGTACCTGGTTTTAAATCCGCCACCCTTGAGGTCGCGGATGCCATAGAACTCAATGGGAGTCTGAAAACACAGAAAGCTTATGTTCGATGCTGCAAGAGAATGAAGTATATTACATAATAAAAGTAAATTAGAAACTCTATTAAAATTGTATACCCTTTCTAAATCAAACAATATTATTGCTCCACATTTGGTGCACTAGTAGATATAGGGATAAAATGAAAAATACATTACCACTTATCGATTATGCTACAACTTTATCTCTCATTACAAAGCAAGGGGACAATATTATTTCTACATATTCGGTGCAAAGTTTTGCCCGAAACTTGTTGCACTAATAGATATAGAGATATAAATTAAATAAATACACAACATAATATAGCTAACTTCCTATTTATTTTTTGGGGAAAATCTATGTGCACCATGTTTAAGCCATGTAATACAAGTCCCACTCTCAGCTTCGCGCCATATTTGACGCAACACTTTTCGCACCAATTATGACGCAAACTCCTAAATAACCCACACACTAGTGAATATTTCTTTTGATTGGAATATGCATAATCACATGATTTATGACATCTGCCAATCTGATTCAAATACACATTATAAACTATCACTTACGAATCAAATTGCTCGATACTTGTGCCATTGATCACTTATCAGAACTTGTAAGTGCCATTTGTTACATTGTGTATTATACTTTGAAACTATGTATATGTGAAATTAGTATTAAAGATAAACATTGATGCTGACATTAGGACACACAGTGTAATATTTTAGACAAGGATTTTAAAATTCGATTTGATGTTTGATTCAATATAATCGTAAGCTGATAGCTCAAAGGGAAAGCCCACCTAATTTTAAACTGTCATGATTCAGATACAGCAGAAATTAAAATCACCTCTTTACTGGCATGCTTTTTTCAGTGTATTTCTTCCTTCTCTTGAATTTCTTTTTCAGTAAGAAATGTCATCTTATATGCCAGCCCATATTATAACACCTGTGTAGGGGTGGCTTTTAAAACTAGATTGCAATCAGGAGGGGTTACACAGGTGCAGAGAGAAACCTGGCCCAGCTCTTAAAGGGACAGGAAACCCCAACTTTCCAATTTACTTCTATTATCAAATTTGCTTCATTCTCTTCTTATCCTTTGCTGAAGTAACAGCATTGCACTACTGGCAGCTAGTTGAACACATTTATTTAGCCAATCACAAGAGACAAATGTGTGCAGGCACCAATTAACAGCTAGCTCCCACTAGTGCAACTTAAATTTTTACTTTCCAATCCCTTTAAAATATCCATTGATTGCAAATAAATACATATGATACTCTGATTACATGTTATATTCGCAATTATTCCTGCTCAGACTAATAATACATGTACACTATATACATCTAGTGGTATAAATAAACACAGAGATATGACAGACAACATTGTTTAGAACAAAAAAAAAGGAATTTAGGGACATGTAAATATGTTTGCAAAAGATTTCTGACATAACAGACACACACACATATATATATATATATATATATATATATATATATATATATATATATATATATATATATATATATATATATTGTATATATATATATATATATATATATATATATACATATTCAAATATGTGCAAGGATATATGTACAAATTCTAGCATTAATAATAATTTAAAAAATAAATGAAAAATATGACTCCTAGAAATAAAAATACACATTAATTTCTGTGAAAGTATCATATAACAAATCAATATAAAAATAACTTTCTATGAGATATTGTTTGTTGAGGTATAAATCAATCTATTTTTTGGACATTAACAAATGAAAAATAAAAGATTAGCTTTAAAGAAATGTGCTTGTTCATGGACAGTAATGAAATGGTATAAATAAAGTTGGGAAAAACCCGAATAACCGCGACATCGATGAATGTTAGTTAACACGAGTCCGATGCTATTCACACCGTACTTGACGTGCGTGTTTTCAACATTTTTTTTTTATAAATAGGGAGATCGTATTCAGATCCGCGGCAGCGATGTCTCGCGAGCGTATTGACGCCGGAGAATGCAACATAGTTGACGCTTTGATAAATAGGTCCCTAAGTGCTAAGATAACTCGGATATAATACATCCAAGATCAACGCTGTAATGCTAAGATAACCACATAAATTAGCCTAAATATTGGCATAGTGCAGGAGATTTAACCCATAACTCCAGCTTCAGGGTTGCATTAGGCCATGAGCTGGAGGGGGCGGGGCTGAGTTGGAGAGGGTGGGGCTGAGCCAGAGGAGGCGGGGCTGAGTAAGAGGGGGTGGGGCTGGGCCATACAAATTTCCGACTCAGATTTCCCAGTCTGGCTCTGTTGTGGTTTATGGGAACTGTGTGTTCCCAGTAAATATATATGATTATGCTTATACACATATATATTTATGTGTTAATATGTGTATATACACATATTAACACACCAATATATATGTATATAATCATACACATATATATTTACAGATTTCCCAGTCTGGCCCTGTTGTGGCTTATGGGAACTGTGGTTTCCCAGTAAATATATATGATTATGCTTATACACATATATATTTATGTGTTAATATGTGTATAAAAAATACGAGACAATGGGCACATAAAGCGGGTGGTTAAGTAGATATGTCTATTCAGATCTCCTAAAGTTTTCTATCTTATTAATACATTATTAGGGTCTAAGTAATAAATAACCTTATTAGGGGATTAACTTCAAATGTACCGTAAATGTATTTTCAAAAAGGTTTTTATTAAAACACTTTAGCTAAACAATAATAAACTAATGTTTAATCCAATAATGATAAAAAATAATAATAATAATCAATCACTCCCAACTATAGTTGTTCATACAGCCATTCACACTCTCATAAAACAATATGGTACTCCAATTGATATAAATGAAAAAAAATATCACAATGCTGGAAAATATCACTTCACACAAATGACATGAAGTGTTAACACACTTCTAATTACCAAATACACAACAAATGACTTAGATTAAAATATCCCCTTTTCCGAAGTGGGAAACTTCAAATTTAAATGTCTGTTTCTTCAAAAGTTTAAATGTTGGGTATATAACTGACCCGCTACAGCAGGGTTAAATGCAGAGTGAATAGTCTCTCCAAAGGAATGATCCCAGATGCAAATAGCTAACAGCCATCGGTATTTATCACCGGCGCTGTGTGAAATTCACTGTGAGTGTTTATATACAAAGCGGTATTAACTTGCCTCTCTGAGTAGTTCCGTTATTTATCTATGACACTAGGGCTATTTCACCTTCTTACCGTGTCTCTGTTCTGTATATCAGCCACTCTGCTCGAACAAACAGCTGACTGCGGCTATCGATCTCCACGGTTTCTGTGTCACCTGGTTTCCGGTACCTCCAGGTGATTCTGACTTGCGCAAGCCTTTTGACAGGTTAGAAAGCCTCCGATTCCTTCACCGCTCTTAAGTACTTACACAGTACGCGGTATGAAGTTCTCCTTTGGTCCCAATCCTTAGTAGCAGAAAAACAGTTTGTTTGTATATCCAAGTAGCAGAGTGAATCCTCTACGCGTTTCAACCCATATGGGTCTTTGTCAAGATATTTCTCTCTGCACCTTTGCATTTTTAAATACCCTGCTGTAGCTCCTGATTTGCTGATTCTCCATTTCCTTCCAGCATATGTTAAATGAGGGAGAATATAAAAGTACATGCTTATTGCATTTTCCCTGTTCAATCTTAGACTTATTCCTCAAACATTCTTATATTCAATGTTGATATACATGCCAAAAATTGTATATAAATATATTTCATCTTAAATAGTGAATAATTTCATAGTGATACATCATAACTCGAATAAACATTAAGTATAAAAAGTCCTTATAAAATATACATAAATATCCTAAAATGTTTTTAAAACCACCAATTCTAAACATACATTCATCTAATAAACACAGCCTATAAAATCAAGTTTATTTATTTAAGATATTTAATTAAGATAATGGGAATTAGTTTAAAAATTAGATATATAAATAAAAATAAAATTGAGTATGAGTTAGAAAGTATATTAAAAAATATATATAAAAA
Source organism: Bombina bombina (assembly GCF_027579735.1). NCBI lineage: Eukaryota > Metazoa > Chordata > Amphibia > Anura > Bombinatoridae > Bombina > Bombina bombina. The sequence continues at coordinate 476,698,222 of NC_069500.1, forward strand.
ATATGTATATTTAAAAAACAAAAAATATAATATTAAATTCCCTCATAAAATAAATGAAGGGAATAAAAGGAATAATAATATGGGGGATAGATATTGCTGTAATATTTGGGATTTACATTAAAAAAGGGGCCAGTTCTAATTCTGAATTAAGACCATTGGGGTAAAGGGTATTAAAATTATAAATTAATTCTGCTTCTCTTTTTAAAAGTTTATTTTCAAAATTACCCCCCCTCCAATCTTTGCGTACCAGACACAATCCCCAAAATTTAAGATCCTTAATATTGTTCTTATGAACATCTCTAAAATGTTGGTATAAATGTGTATCCAACTTCCCCTTTTCTATATTCCATAAATGTTCCCTCACCCTGTCCCTTAACATCCTAGTGGTTTCCCCTATATAAAAGTATTGGCAGGAACATTGTAACATATACACTACACCCTTACTATTGCACCTAATTGTATCCTTAATCAAATACTCTTTGTCCATACCGGGGATCATTATATTTTTCTTTTTAATCCCATTTCTGCAGGCTTTGCAAGTTGGACATGGGAAGAAGCCTCTTATTTCCTCCCCTCTTAGGTCTTTATCTTTGATAGATCTTCCTTTCTTCCTTTTGAATTCACTAGGGGCCAGTAGTGATTTAAAATTTTTGGTTTTTCTGTACACTATCCTTGGACACGGGGGCAGCTTATCCCAGATCACTGGATCATTTTTTATTAAGTGCCAATGCTTTCTTAATATTCTCTTCATCACCCCATAATCAACACTATATGTTGTGATGAAGGGAACATCTATCGTATCTTTCTTTTAATTTTCCTTCCTTCTGTATTCCAGAAAGGAATTTCTCTCTGTATTCCTGGCTCTTGTAATAGCTGCTTTGATGTTCTTCTCATTGTAACCTCTATCTCTAAACCTATCTTCTAATATTCCCACTTGTTCATCAAAATCTGTTACTTTAGAGCAATTTTTTCTGATCCTCAGACACTGACCTACCGGGATGTTGTCTATCCATTTTTGGTAATGGCAACTGGTGGCATGAATGTAATTGTTAGCGTCTGTAGGCTTAAAATGAGTTTTGGTTATACACTCTTTATTGTCCACTATTAGATCTAAGTCGAGAAATGTTATTTTGTCCTTATTAATATTATAGGTAAAAGTCAGGCCCCTATCATTACTATTCATAGTATTAAATAAATCTATGAGGGTCTCTTCATTTCCACACCAAATAATTAAAATGTCATCTATGTATCTTTTAAAAAGCACGAGATCCGCACCGAGCTCAGCAAACTGGAGAAATCTCTGCTCCCATTCTCCCATAAACAAATTTGCGTAGCTCGGTGCGAATCTCGTGCCCATTGCTGTTCCCTCAATTTGTAGAAAATAACTCCCATCGAAAGAGAAGTAATTATGTTCTAATATAAAGCGAATGCTTTCTAGTATGAAATCCTTCTGATCTTTTACTAGATTCTCATCTTTAGATAAAAAATATTCTACAGCTTCTAGTCCTAGATTATGCTTGATATTTGTGTACAAAGATGACACATCACAGGTGGCCATCAAAAACCCTTCCTCCCATTTAATCCCTTCTAATATTTTTAGGACACTAGTGGAATCTTTTAAATAGGAATCTAATCTTCCCACATACTTCTGTAGAAATTTATCCACGTACTCAGAGAGATTCGCTGTGATGGAATCTATCCCTGAGACGATAGGTCTACCTGGGGGATTGACTAGACTTTTATGCCCTTTAGGCAAGAAATAGAATATAGGGATCCTAGGATGCTGGGGTTTAATATACATATATTCCTTTTCAGTTAAAATCCCTTTTTCTTTCCCTTTATCTAATATTCTTAATAATTTGGTAACAAACTATTAGTTGGGTCCACATATTAACACACAAATATATATGTATATAATCATATACATATATATTTACAATTCGCTGCCATCACTACACAACTTGCCCCCTTCGCTACTCTAATTCTAGTAAGACACGGCATGAGAACGAGGTTCCCATTGGAACCTATGGAAATGCGCTCTCGTAAGTGCAATGCTTCCCAGCAGTTCAAACGCGAGCTCGCTTTCGCATTGCTGTCAACTTGTAATACCAGCGCACATTAGCGTGTGCGCTGATATTACTCAGTGGAGCGCAAATATTGCTTTCACAAAAGCGATATTTAGTGCTCCACATGTAATCTGGCCCTAAATGTTTAATTAATAGAAATTCTCAACTTAAGCCCTGCTTTCCCTAGCTGCTGCATGCAAGGACATATGAGAAAAAGATGTTGCCTTGTTACCTAAAAACCTGTTCTTTTAACCCTTGAATTGAAATAACAAAATCATGAAAGGTTTTTCTATGCACATATTAAAAAAATAATTAAAATCCATTGAAATCCTCTTCTGTGGCTCATTATTTTAATGCTCAGGAAGCCGCGGTGTCATTATAACATAAGCTGGTGGTCACTTATCACCACATTTGGAACTACACCTACATTGGTAATGGTTTTAAACATGCAATTAATTAACGTCTACCTGGTTCCCCTCTACAATAGACTTAATTGGGCTGGAGAGAGTCTCTTTATGAATACTCTGCCTTCCAAAAAGAGATGCTAAAAGTAACTGCACTCTAATGACTCAATGAACAAGATTGCATTCTATTGAGACTATCTATAGAAATCAAATGGCACAGACTCTCATAAAAAGGGACTGGCTTCTTAGACTGTATGCAAACAAATGCTTCTTGTAAAAAGATTGTCAATTAAATATTTTCTTCAGAAAAGTCTTTAACAAGAGAAAAATAACAGAAGTACAGAGTATTGAACAAAATGGAAATAGAGCTGCATCTGTGTTAGAAAGAATTAGTGAAGAAAGAAAAGCACAGAATTTGAGTAGGGCGAGGTGTGGTTTAAATGTTCATAATAAACTAGTTGGTTGACTAGAGGAATAGAGATGATTTCTGTTGTTAAAACAGCACATTCTGCAGAGTTTAAATCCGTAGAGAGAAACCATGATCAGTAATAATGAGGATGGGTTCTAGTATAGTTCAGAACATCCCAAGCTTGGACAACTCTGGCAGAAAGCTGGTTACTGAGTAGTAAAAGTTGGTTGTGTAACGAATATAGGGTTTAAGCTATTATGGATGAGGAGAGGCATCTGATGTGTTTTTATGTGATGATAGGGTCTGATAACCAAAATCTAGCCTTGTCATGCCCAAAATAATCCAAAGGAGAACCCGGACCTACTGAAAATCAAATGTATTTCATATCCTTAAAAGATACAAGACACACAATAAAACAATGAATGTACAAAGATGGCAGACGTGCTAGGGGCATTTCATATGCGTTTTGACCCTAACAGCCTTAGTCATAGACATCATACCCCTCCACCTGTCTTTCTTTATATACACACTCCTATCCTTATTGATTTAAAACACATGTCTGCATCAAAGAAAAATGCAAGATAGAAGAGTTAAGTGACAGTGTCAACATCTAGTGAACAAGTCCTCATCCCATAATACAAATTGTTAGTAAATTATAAGTAAATTATACTAAGACAAGGCAGATGACAATTAATGAAACAAAACAATGGGAATAATATATGTTCATACATCATTTTTAAAAATGAAATGAAATTATAAGGCAATTCCTAAATAATATATTATAATATCACAATACACAAGATATACTATTACATATCAACCCTACTATCTCCATTTATCTACTATACCCTTTGTTTGACCATTAATAGTATTATATTCCACTAATATCTTTACAGTTAAGGGCTACCTAGCACAGAAAAATAAATGGAATTATGAAGATTTATATGTTTTAATTTTTTTACTAGGCTACTGTTAAACAGGATGCAGTCTCAGAATTGTGATGTCATCACTTATTATTTAAAGGGCCTTTGTTCAGTATGCTTTGCCCTTGCGTTGTCTCAGACCTGTTTGTGAGAGCTCCTGTGTATTACCTGGCTGTCTGACGTCCCTCCTGGTTCACGATCCCTGGCTTGTTCTTGACTCTGCTGTTCTCCTTGTTCCTGATTCCGGCTCGTCTGACTACTCGCTTTGGCTCCTGACTCGGCTTGTCTGACTACAAGCTCTAGTTTTGACTCCTGGCTTGTTATTTGACTTGTGGACTTTTTATTATTTTTTGCTATTAATAGAGGTGTGATTATTTTTGCACTTCTCGTCTCAGTCTGATTCCTGGCACCCTGACATTACGCAAGGGCCATGAATCCTGATGGTGCTAATAATCCACCTTTACCTGCCATAATTTCCAGGATGGATGAACAGGATCACCGCTTGGATCAATTTGCACTAGCCCTGCAAACCCTGCTGATTCGCACTGCATATTTGGACCAAAGTGTCCCTCAAGTTATGGCTGCTCCTGTTTCCACTGATGCACCTAGTCCTACCAGGAGCTTGTCCGGTTCTGCACCTCTACCTCAGCGATATGTAGGCGATCCTAATCAGTGCAGAGGGTTTTTGAATCAGGTGGGCATTTACTTTGAGATGTTACCTCAGGCTTTTCTCTCTGACAGAGCTAAGGTGGAATTTCTCATCTCGTTACTCTCTGACACAGCTCTTGCCTGGGCTAATCCCTTGTGGGAGACTAATAAACCTGTGATTTCAAATTACCCTGAATTTGTGGCCTCCTTTCGAAGGGTATTTGATGTTCCAGCTCGCTCCTCCTCTGCTGCTAAATAACTCATGTCCATTCAGCAAGGTACAACATCTGTTGCTCAGTATGCCATTGAGTTCCATACGCTTGCAGCAGAGGTAGGCTGGAACAATGAAGCCCTTGTTGCCGCCTTCTTTCATGGGCTCTCTGATGCGATTAAAGACAAAGTTGCTGCCAGAGATTTACCAGAAGATCTTGAGGCATTGGTGTCTTTTTTTATCCTAATTGACATCAGACTAAGTGAGAAGCCTTCTTTCAAGGAGCGCTTGCGGAAGCCTCCTGTACCGTTGTCTCCTACGTGTTCGTTCCCACCCATGCCTCCCTCTCCTCCCATGCCTCCTGGTCCCGAGTCACCAGGTACTGCTGAGCCGATGAAGTTGGGATTCACACATCTCTCTGCGGCGGAGAGGGCCTTTAGGAGGAGGGAGGGGCTCTGCCTCTATTGTGGGTTACAGGGCCACCTTTTGAAGTCTTGTCCTACACGGCCGGGAAACGCTCACACCTAAGGTCCTGTCGGGGGCAGACCTTAGGTGGTTTATCCTTGTCCCCGGAACCACTAAAGGAGAAACCTTTGGTCACGGTTGTCCTTTCCTGGGTGGACTCCTCCATAGTCACCCAGGCTCTTGTTGACTCCGGTGCTGTAGGCTATTTCATTGACAGTGGTTTTGTATCAAAGCACTCCATTCCTGTTTTGCCTTGGTCTGTTCCGCTTGCTATTGAGGCCATTGATGGCAGGCCCCTTCAGCCCGCACTCGTTACTCACGAAACCACTCCGTTGTCCGATGCTCTGACGCGGGGGATCATCCGCAAATCCTGCTCTCCTGAAGGGGCTGGCTTCTTCTTTGTGAACAAAAAGGGTGGCAAGTTAAGACCATGCATCAATTATAGGGGTCTTAATCGTCTTACCATTAAGAATGCTTACCCTATTCCGCTGATTACGGAACTCTTTGACAGCCTCAAGGGAGCTACAGTCTTTACGAAGCTTGATTTGAGAGGAGCGTACAATCTCATTAGGATCAAGGAGGGCCACAAATGGAAAACAGCATTTAACACCAGGAGCGGGCATTATGAGTATCTTGTAATGCCCTTTGGCCTATGTAATGCTCCTGCTGTTTTCCAGGAATTTATTAATTATGTTCTAAAAGATATGTTGCAACAGTGTGTTGAGGTGTACTTAGACGACATCCTCATACACTCACCCACACTTGAGGCTCATCGTTCTGATGTTACACAGGTTCTTCAGAGACTACGTGAGAACGGCCTGTTTTGTAAACTTGAGAAATGTGAGTTCCATCAGACTCAAGTAACCTTCCTAGGTTATGTTATCTCCGTTGCAGGGTTCTCCATGGATCCTGACAAGTTATCTGCAGTTCTGCAGTGGCCTCGCCCAGTTGGTCTTCGGTCTATTCAACGTTTTTTGGGGTTCGCCAATTACTATAGAAAGTTTATTAAAAACTTTTCTTCCTTGGTCAAACCTATCACAGACATGACCCGTAAAGAGAATGATCCACTCCATTGGTCACCTACTGCCATTAAGGCCTTTGATAGTCTTAAGACTGCCTTTGCTGCTGCTCCAGTTCTGGCTCATCCTAACCCTGTCCTGCCTTTCATTCTTGAAGTTGATGCGTCTGAGACTGGAGTAGGTGCTCTCTTGTCTCAACGTCCTACACCTGACGGTTCCTTGCATCCGTGTGGTTTCTTCTCTAGGAAATTGTCTCCAGCAGAGTGCAATTATGAAATTGGCGACAGGGAATTACTGGCCATAATTTTGGCACTCAAGGAATGGAGGCATCTTCTCGAGGGTACTAGCGTGCCAGTGCTCATTCTTACTGACCACAAGAATATAACTTATCTATCTGAAGCAAAACGTTTGTCGCCCCGACAGGCCAGATGGGCGCTATTTTTGTCTTGGTTTAATTATGTGGTCTCCTACCTGCCTGGTAGTAAGAATGTTAGGGCTGATGCCCTCTCTCGACAATTTTCATTCTGGGAGATGCTGCTCACTTCCTGTACTTCCTTTTATGGCCAGACTGGTTTACATCATCCATGTGAGACAGGATGCAGTCTCAGAATTGTGATGTCATCACTTATTATTTAAAGGGCCTTTGTTCAGTATGCTTTGCCCTTGCATTGTCTCAGACCTGTTTGTGAGAGCTCCTGTGTATTACCTGGCTCCTGACTCGGCTTGTCTGACTACCAGCTCTAGTTTTGACTCCTGGCTTGTTATTTGACTTTTTTTTTTTATTGAGGAATAAGCATTACAACAGATGTCACAGCGCAGGTGACTAACAAGTTCACATATATATAAGCATTATGTTGTTGTAAAAACACAGTAGACATAGCTATTGATGGAAATGCAGAGCATAGTGATCGAGCATGTCAAGCATGAAATAAGATATCTACCACTTAAACCTCATTTTTCGATTAATATGAACAAGAATATCCACTATGGAAACCTCATTTTTGAACAATATGAACAGACTTTAAATACAGGGACCGGGTAATACTTCAGTCCTATACATTAACTCAATTTCTAGGGACTTCATAAAGTCAGCTTAGGAACATCTGTCCGTACACTTCATGTAGTAATCGCAGTGCACATCTCCAGGCGGGGGAGGCCTTTTATGGAAAGAGGAGGGGACGGAGAAATATGAGTTTCCATATTATAAAAAGAAGGGGGGGGGAAGAGGAGTGGGGGTAGGACAAGAGAGAGGGGGGGGGCGATCAGTTTTTGGTAGGAAATCTAGAGAAGCGGGTGCTATTGGCTAATTAGCACATCTTAACTGGGTATGCAGGTTTATTTATGGTGATGGGAGTGGTCGGAAACTTTAACATGACTATATATTTAGCTGTGATCACCCTGATGATTAAACCAGGTCTCCCAAATCTGCCAGTATAGCTCTTCCTTATCCATGCTAGAATAGAAACTTTGTTCCATTTTGGCGTACACCTGCATTATAGCTGTAATAGCTGTAATCTCTGGGGGTTGGGTTTGCTTCCAGGCCCTTGCTATCGCCAGTTTCGTGGCCACTAGGACAAAGATGACCAATTTAGAAACGTGGGTTGGGACGCTTCTCGGGAAGATGTGGAGGAGGGCAGTTGTAGGGGTAAGTGGAATAGAGAGCCCAAGGTTAGCACAGAGGATTTTTACCTGACTCCAGAGAGGTGCCAATTTTAAGCAGTCCCACCAAACATGCATATCTGAACCTCTTTGCATGCAATCTCTCCAGCATAAAGGAGACGTTGTAGGGAACATCTGTGACAGCCTCGTAGGGGTATAGTACCATTTTAGAAATAATTTCATGTAGGCCTCCAGGGTATTTGCACAGTGCACCGTCTTTTTGGTTAACGTCATAGCTGTACATAGGTCTTTATCTGAAATAGGTCTGGATAGATCTCCCTCCCAAGCCCTCAACTGCCAGGGTCTGTCTCTGTTAGTGGACAACTGTAAGAGATCATAGTGGAACGATATGAGCCTAGGAGTCTTAATAGGAAGCTTCCATAATTTTTCCCAGTTAGTCAGGGGCCTATTTAGAGCTTTGGTGAATCCCCATGATTATTCAAAAGAGGCCCACGGGGGAGGGGGTTCTGGGATAATTGTTCTTATATTATGGGGAGTGAGTAGGGCACCCGAGAGGTACAGGCGGGAAACGCCCCTTAGGTCCCATTCACTCCACTGTTGTATATGTGTGTCGGGGAGAGCTGCCAGTAAGGCTGGTATGGAATGGATGGGTGATGGGTGTGGGGCAATGTCGCGTAGGTTTCTAAGGCTATACCAAACCTTCAGATTATCTCTGATAATGACATTCTTTAGTCCCAAGCTATCAAAGCAGTGGCTAGGGATCCAGGGTAAGTCTACCATCTTTAGGCCCTGAGGAAGGGCTAATGCTTCAATGCTTTTCCAACCCTGTGGTTCCCCTTTGTCTGCCCACGCTGTGATGTGAGAAAGCCTGGCTGCTTCATAGTATCCGCGTATGCTAGGCATTGCCACCCCTCCATGTTCATATCTTTTTTGGAGTATTTTCGCTGCAACCCGGGGCCTAGACTTATTCCAGATATAGTGTTGTCCAAGAGATTGGAGCTTATCTATTAGAGCATTGGGGACATTAAGAGGGATACAGCGAAAGTAGTACAGGATTTTAGGCAAGATCGTCATTTTGAAAGATGCAATGCGGCCTAACCATGAAATCTCTTTAAGACTCCAAGAGGAGGTAAGCTCAGTAACCTCTTTGATAAGGTTGGTATAGTTAACAGTGATAACTATTTTCGGGTCTGGACCAAGTTGTACCCCCAGATGCCAAATGGTGGTTCGAGACCATTGGAAAGAATACGATGTTTGCAATATATCTAATTCAAATGCTGGGATGCATACTGGTAGAGCCTCCGTTTTGGCGACATTTACCTTGTAGTAGCTATGAGCTCCAAACTCAGTGATAATATCAAAGAGTGCTGGCAAGGAGCCTATTGGGTTTGTTAAAAAGAGCGTAACATCGTCCGCGTACAGTGCAATCTTCGCACTTACGCCTCCAAGTTGAACACCTCATACTATGTGTGATTGCCTAATAGCCTGGGCTAGGGGTTCTATGGCCATGGAAAAAATTAGAGGTGACAAGGGGCAACCTTGTCTGGTGCCATTGGTAATACATATTTCCGGAGAGGCGAAACCCAGACCTTTAACTACTGCAGAGGGGCAGGAATATAGGGCTTGAATTGCCTTAATAACGTCCCCTGGTATGCCAAATTGGGCAAGCGTGTGCCATAAGTATTCCCATCTGACCCTGTCAAACGCTTTTTCTGCGTCTAATGACAGGGCCAGCATGGGCAACCTCAGACGGGAGGCTTCTGTAAGTATGTTTAGCATTTTTCGGGAATTGTCTGGGCCCTCTCTACCAAATGTGAAACCGACCTGGTCTGTATGTATCACCTTTGGGAGCAGGCTATTAAGGCGATTAGCCCATAGCTTTGCATATAGCTTTACATCACCATTTATCAAGGAGATTGGTCTATAACTCGTACATTGTGAGGGGTCTTTGTTTGGTTTAGGAATGGGCAAAATTACTGCTTGTAAAAATTCTTTATGGAATGAGCCTGCCTCTCGAGCTTCAGAAAAGACCTTGAGAAGGATATTGTTTAATTCTGATTTAAACAGTTTATAGAAGGCTGCCGGGTACCCATCAGGACCTGGAGCCTTGTTATTATGGGTATGTTTAATGGCTAAACTAAGCTCGTTCAAGGAAAATGGGGCTTTAAGTGCTTCTCTATCCTCATCTGGGAGGGTTGGCAAGCCCAGCATTTGTAAGAAGTCTACTACTTCACGTGAAGAGGACTCTTTGGTAGCCATCGAGGGCTTAAGATGGTACAGGTCAGAATAGTAAGCCGCGAACATCTCTCCAATTTCCTTAGGTGAGTAGACCGATATGCTACCCCTTTGGAGAGATAAAATCCTAGCTGCCGCTGTCTTGTTCCTTAGTTTATGGGCAAGAAGGGTTGAGGCCTTATTGCCTTGGCAATACATCAGCTTCTTGAATCTGGCATAAGAGTCCTTGACTCTTTGCAGTTCTCTATCCACCAATTGTGTTCTTAGTTCCTTAATTTTATCGGCTAGGCTTGTAGTTGGAGAGTCTTTATTCTCCTGTTCTACAGTGCGTAGCTCGGCCATGAGAAGGCCCAGGGGCAGACCTGCCTGACGGCGTAATAATGCCTTTCTTCGAATGCATATCCCTCTTATGTATGCTTTCAAAGCGGCCCATATTGTTTGGGAGGACACATCTGGGGTTTCATTTATTCTCAAAAACTCTACAATAGAGGCTTGGAGGGAGGTTCTGAAAGCTTTATCTTGGAGCATTTGTTTTGGGAATTTCCAGCTAGGTCTAGACTCTGTGGTTAAGTCAGTAGAGAGAGTGAACGTTAGAATATCATGATCCGACAATGGGCAGACCCTAATATGTGACGTTAGGACTCTATTGAGTGTCCATGAGTCAGTGAAGAAGTGGTCGAGCCTCGAGTAAGAATTATGAGGTCTAGAAAAATATGTATAGTCTCTGTCATTGTGATGTAGTGCCCTCCAAATGTCATACAGATTGTGTTGGATAATGCATTGTCGGAACTTGTTGGCAGTAGTTATAGAGTATGCGTCTATTATTTTCCCACTCTGAACCTTCTTGTCTAGTAGGGGGTCCCATATCATATTAAAGTCACCCCCTAGAACTATCGTCCCAGTTTTGTGTTTCTCAATTTTGGACAGTGCACTTTTCAGGAACTTAGGCCTAGATTTGGAGTTCGGCAGTAGCCGTCAAAACCAGCGTTAGAGGCTCCTAACGCTGGTTTTGGCCGCCCGCCGGTATTTGGAGTCAGTGATTAAAGGGTCTAACGCTCACTTTTCAGCCGCAACTTTTCCATACCGCAGATCCCCCTACGCCATTTGCGTAGCCTATCTTTTCAATGGGATCTTTCTAACGCCGGTATTTAGAGTCGTTTCCGAAGTGAGCGTTAGAGCTCTAACGACAAGATTCCAGCCGCCTGAAAATAGTAGTTAAGAGCTTTCTGGCTAACGCCGGTTTATAAAGCTCTTAACTACTGTACCCTAAAGTACACTAACACCCATAAACTACCTATGTACCCCTAAACCGAGGTCCGATCAGCCAATAGAATGCGAGCTCAATCTGATTGGCTGATTGGATCAGCCAATCGGATTGAACTAGATTCTGATTGGCTGATTCCATCAGCCAATCAGAAAATTCCTACCTTAATTCCGATTGGCTGATAGAATCCTATCAGCCAATCGGAATTCGAGGGACGCCATCTTGGATGACGTCCCTTAAAGGAACAGTCATTCGTCGTTCAGTCGTCGGTCCGGATGGATGTTCCGCGCTGGATGTCTTCAGGATCCTGCCGCTTCGCTCCGGATGGAAGAAGACCGAAGATGCCGCTTGGAGAAGATGTTTGCCGGTCCGGATGTCCTCTTCTTGCCGGATAGGAGGAAGACTTTGGAGCCTCTTCTGGACCGGATTATGGATCGCCAACCCCCGCTTGGGTTGGATGAAGATCTTGGAGCCAGGACGGATCGGTGAACCTGGTATGGTGAAGACAAGGTAGGAAGATCTTCAGGGGCTTAGTGTTAGGTTTCTTTAAGGGGGTTTGGGTTAGATTAGGGGTATGTGGGTGGTGGGTTGTAATGTTGGGGGGGGGTATTGTATGTTTTTTTTTACAGGCAAAAGAGCTGAAATTCTTGGGGCATGCCCCGCAAAGGGCCCTGTTCAGGGCTGGTAAGGTAAAAGAGCTTGTAACTTTTTTAATTTAGAATAGGGTAGGGAATTTTTTATTTTGGGGGGCTTTGTTATTTTATTAGGGGGCTTAGAGTAGGTGTAATTAGTTTAAAATTGTTGTAATATTTTTCTTATGTTTGTAAATATTTTTTTATTTTCTGTAACTTAGTTCTTTTTTATTTTTTGTACTTTAGCTAGTTTATTTAATTGTATTTATTTGTAGGAATTGTGTTTAATTAATTTATTGATAGTGTAGTGTTAGGTTAATTGTAGGTAATTGTAGGTAGTTTATTTAATTATTTTATTGATAGGGTAGTGTTAGGTTTAATTATAACTTAGGTTAGGATTTATTTTACAGGTAAATTTGTTATTATTTTAACTAGGTAACTATTAAATAGTTCTTAACTATTTAATAGCTATTGTACCTGGTTAAAATAATTACAAAGTTGCCTGTAAAATAAATATTAATCCTAAAATAGCTATAATATAATTATAATTTATATTGTAGCTATATTAGGATTTATTTTACAGGTAAGTATTTAGCTTTAAATAGGAATAATTTATTTAATAAGAGTTAATTTATTTCGTTAGATGTAAATTATATTTAACTTAGGGGGGTGTTAGTGTTAGGGTTAGACTTAGCTTTAGGGGTTAATCCATTTATTAGAATAGCGGTGAGGTCCGCTCGGCAGATTAGGGGTTAATAATTGAAGGTAGCTGTCGGCGATGTTAGGGAGGGCAGATTAGGGGTTAATACTAATTATGATAGGGTTAGTGATGCGGATTAGGGGTTAATAACTTTATTATAGTAGCGCTCAGGTCCGCTCGGCAGATTAGGGGTTAATAAGTGTAGGCAGGTGTCGGCGACGTTGAGGGGGGCAGGTTAGGGGTTAATAAATATAATATAGGGGTCGGCGGTGTTAGGGGTAGCAGATTAGGGGTACATAGGGAGAACGTAGGTTGCGGCGGTTTACGGAGCGGCAGATTAGGGGTTAAAAAAAATATGCAGGGGTCAGCGATAGCGGGGGCGGCAGATTAGGGGTTAATAAGTGTAAGGGTAGGGGTGTTTAGACTCGGGGTACATGTTAGGGTGTTAGGTGCAGACGTAGGAAGTGTTTCCCCATAGGAAACAATGGGGCTGCGTTAGGAGCTGAACGCTGCTTTTTTGCAGGTGTTAGGTTTTTTTTCAGCTCAAACAGTCCCATTGTTTCCTATGGGAGAATCGTGCACGAGCACGTTTTTGAGGCCGGCCGCGTCCGTAAGCAACTCTGGTATCGAGAGTTGCATTTGCGGTAAAAATTCTCTACGCTCCTTTTTTGGAGCCTAACGCAGCATTTGTTTGAACTCTCGATACCAGAGTTAATTTTATGGTGTGGCCAGAAAAAAGCCCGCGGAGCGTTAACAGCCCTTTTACCGCCGAACTCCAAATCTAGGCCTTAGATTGCAATTGGTTTGGGGCATAAATGTTAACCAGAGTGAACAGTATACCGTTTAGTTTACAGTTGAGCAGTAGGAACCGCCCTTGGCTATCTTTCTCTGCGTGGATATGTTCGAAATGTAAAGATTTGTGTATGGCAATTGCTACTCCTCTAGATTTCTCAGTATGAGAAGCTAGGACCACTACAGGATATTCTGGGGCCCTGTATGGGGTCTGGGTTGAGGCTAACCAGTGTGTCTCTTGTAAAAACATGACTTGTATTTTCAGAGACTTCATGGTATTGGTAAGCATACTTCTCTTTTCCTGTGAGTTAAGTCCTTTGGCATTTAATGTTGCAAAGGAAATGTTATTAGAGGTTGACGCCATCTTAAGTTTGGAGGGGGGGGTTGGATAGGGAAAGGGGGGGTTAGAGGGAAGGGTATAGGTGGTAGACTCACCCCGCCTGGAGCTGCACACCTGAGTGTGACCCTCGTTGAGCCCAAAGCTTGTTATTCGTATTAGCGGTCAAAGAGAGCCACTAGGGATTACTTCCTATAAGGGTTTTAACTTTCACCTAGAGAATGATGAAAAAGAAAATATTGAACAAATGAACAATAAAAACAGCTATTCAATTCAGATAATATAATGGGTGTCTTATAAATTTGAACTAAATGGATTAGTGTTTAAGGTGAGGTTCTAAGTATTTTTTTTTTTTTTTTTTTTTTTTCAAATATCTTTTTATTGTTGTCCGGTAAAGCAATACACACATTCCAGTGATTACATTTTGTGCGGATATCATATCTGGTGACAAGATTTACAATGCAGGTCCAAAATTAAACACAGTATGAAACAAAGCAATGTCACATTATGAGGGGTGGAATATTTTCTTCACTTGTCCACACTACGTTTCTATCTTACATGATATTTACTTGGTCTGAGTGATTGCACTTCCCCGACATAATCTTTTTCCATTTTCTTTAATATACCTATAACTAAACACTTAAGTAACCTATTCTAACTAGTAACCTAAATAAACCTTTTTTTTAAAAAAAGAAAAAAAAAAGGACAAATATTATTGTCCTTGAGGCCCGGCGGAGGAGAAAAAAAAAAAGAGAAAGGGGGGGGAGGGAGGCTGTGGGAGGTGAGGAAGGAGAGGAGGGGAGGGGGAGGCAGTTCACCTATGAAACAATTGTCGTTTTAAAATAAATGTGCCCACTCCCCTCTCAGTTCCGCTTCTATGAAAAGAACTGAGTCCCTAAATGGGATCAGAATAAGTCTCTGAATCTCCAACTCGAAGGTAAGTATGAGTCTGCGCCATTTACGCAGGAATAAACCCAGCCTGTTCTGAACATCCATCCTAACATCCATTTGTTCCGTGAATATTTGTGTTCTAAGTAGGTTCCTAAAGCCCACAAAGGAGGGGCCCTTCCTTACTGTCCACTTTTTTAAGATACATTTTCTAGCTAATAAAATTACTAGGCTTAATATTGCGTCTTGTTGCCTGTGTTGCGTTTCCCAATGCAAAAATAGGATAGTTTCTGGGCTAAGCGTGATGTGTATCTGTAAGGACTTATTGATCCAATATTGTATTTTATTCCAGTACTGTCTGACTGACGGACACTCCCACATATAATGTAAGAGAGTAGGCGCCTCTGCTGCACATCTCACACATTGGTTAGGGCGCATATGAGCCCATTTGGCTAATGTTCTTGGTGTGAGATAGGCCCTATGGAGGAAACGTATCTGGGACTCCCTGTACATGGCGGACAGTGTGGCTGATTTAGTTCGTTCGAGACCTCTTCTTATGTCTTCCCAAGTAATACCCTCAATTCCCACACGGGACCACCCCGTTTGCACTGAATCCCTTGTGCTCTGTGCTCTATGTTGTATGAGTGTTTGATAGATTTCCGATAAGGAAAACCTACCCATGGTGTATAGTGTTTGTGAGATGCGGAAGGGGGAACCCTCCCAGAATTCAGGTGTGCTCCGAGTTAAAGAGTTGATATAGTGACGTACCTGTAGAAAGGCAAAGAAATGTGTTCTCGGTATCCCGAACTCTCTCTGTAAAGCACCAAAGGTTTTAACCTCTTTTGTTAGCGGGGTTAACAATTGTTTAAGTGATGTCAGCCCTTTCTGCTCCCAGACCACGAAGGGCTGGGTTTCCGAACCTGCCGGAAAGTCTGGGTTTTTAATAATAGGCAGGTAGCTTGAAGCATGACAAGATTTCTTCAGGAACTTATGAGCCTGATGCCAAGCCTTTAGTGGTTCGCTAAATAACATATTAAGGCCTAGAGCCCTCACCGATCTCATGTTTGAGACATGTGGTAGGTATGCCAGGGAGACATCCCCCAGAGTAGCCTGCTCCATAGAGGGCCGACAAAAATGATGAGTTTCCACTTGCCAGTCCAGCACTAGGCGAATCAGAGCTGCCCAATTGTACAGCCTGAAGTCTGGCAAAGCCAGGCCTCCATTAAGAAAACCCATGCTCAATTTTTCCCTCGAAATCCGTGGCTTACCCCCCTTCCAAATGAAGCGGGTCGCCGCCGCGTTTAGCATTTTGACATCAGCCTTACTTAATAGTAGGGGAAGCATAAGAAGCGGATATAGAAGGCGGGGGAGTATCACCATTTTAAGAAGATTGATCCTACCTGAGAGTGACAAAGGAAGGGATCTCCAGCTGTCCATCTGCGCCTGTAGTTTTGCGCATATGGGTGTCAAATTATTAGAGTATAGCTTGTTTGGGTTTGCAGAAATCTTGATGCCAAGATATGTGATGTCATGTTTAGCCACCGAGAACGGAAATTCCCCACTTGAGTTAGTTTTTCTGAGAAGCCACAGGATCTCGGATTTGTGCATATTGACTTTATAGCCTGAAAATCGGCCAAAGTCGGTAAGGGTTTCTAGTATATGCGGTATATAAGTGCGGGGGTTTTGTACAAACAAGAGCATGTCGTCCGCATATAGCGCCAGGTGTTGTGGATGCCCTGCCAAGTCTATGCCAGGAAAAACCTGCCTTAGCTTGATAGCCAGCGGTTCCAGGGCAATGTTAAAGAGGAGGGGTGATAAGGGGCAGCCCTGCCGGGTGCCTCTATGCGGATAAATGTTTGCCGAGAATATATTGTTAACTAGTATATTAGCTAGGGGGGCACGGTACAAATTTTTGATAAAAGTTAGAAAGGGGCCAGAGAAGCGAGCCTTAGCCATGGTGTAGAGGAGGTGGTCCCACTCCACTCGATCGAAGGCCTTCTCTGCGTCAAGTGACAGCAGGAAGGCCTCCTCGTCATCTCTTACTACCTCGCCCTTCTTTTTGGGCCAAAAGTGTTGGATAACCTGTAGAACCCTGCGAACATTGACCACTGACGATCTTGCGTACATGAATCCTGTTTGATCCATGTGAATGATATCAGGTAGTATAAATTTAAGTCTCTCAGCCAGAAGTTTAGTTAGTATCTTGTAGTCGGACTCCGGTAAAACGCTGTCCTTCCCCGGCTTGGGTATGAGAGTGATATATGCCGCGGAGAATTCTGGCACCGGTGCCGTCTCCCCTTCGAAATAGGTAGTATATAGACTCGCCAGCGTCGTGGAGACCTGGTCCTTTAAGAGCCGATAGAACTCTATCGGCAGTCCATCCGGGCCTGAGGCTTTGCCCAGCGCCATGGACATGATCGTTCTCTGGATCTCCTCTTCCCTTATGGGGGCATTTAGTTTCTCCAGTTGAGAGTCTGAGATCTGTGGGAAGTTGATATTTTCCCAGAATTTATCTTTTAGTTCGGTGTCTGAGGCACCTTCACTGGCATAAAGAGTGGTATAATAAGACGCGAATGCTTCAGCTATTGAATCAGCATCCTTCACTAGTTTTCCCTGTCTTTTCAGGGCTGTGATGTGTTTGGAGGATGTGCTCATATTCACTAACGCCGCCATAAGTTTCCCTGACTTATCCCCGAATCTATAATATTTACCCCTGGTTCGCAGGAGGGCTTGTGAGGCCTGATTGGCTAGTAAGGCATCATATTCCTTTTTGGTGTCAATATAATTTCGGTAATTGAGACCAGAGGGAGCCGCACAGTAAGTGCGGTAAGTCTCCGCTAGGCGATCTCTCAGCTTCCCTAGTTTCTCGGTGACTTGCTTTTTCCTACGTGCCAGGTAAGCAACAATGTTGCCCGACAAGACAGCTTTAGCGGTTGCCCAGAATAGTTCTGGGGTGTTTATATGCTGTGCATTGTTTACCCGGTAATCATCCCAACAGTGAGTTAGGTGGCTCTGAAATTCCTGAGAATAGAGCAAATATTTTGGGAATTTAAGAGTTCGTCTATTGCAAACCGACGGGTTCTTATCTATGAAAAGCGCAATGGGTGCATGGTCTGAAACCGCCACTTCCCCTATTTTGGTGTCTATGATACGTGTAATGAGAGAGTTTGAGATCAGAAACATATCTATGCGGGACATAGAGGGTGAGGTACGTGACGCACAGGTATAATCTTTCCCATCAGGGTTCAGTTGCCTCCATATGTCCACCACACCCAGGGAGTTCCCCAGTAGAGCAAAAGTGTCCTTTTCAAATTTTTCTGAGATTTTAGCCATCTTTCTAGGCTTCCCGCTATGTGTCCCTCTTAACCTGTCACAGTGAGGATTAGGGGTGAGGTTAAAATCACCCCCTAGTATAATATGTGTACCCAGATAGGGAGAGAGGATTGTTACAATATTATTCCAGAACCCCCTATCTTTTATGTTCGGGGCGTAAATGTTGCAAAGCGTATATGTTTGCTCTGCAGCACATATTTGTACAATGATATATCTGCCTTCTGGGTCTTTGAGCACTTCCTTAACTTCATGTTCAAGTCTTTTGCCTAGAAGTATTGCAACCCCCCTACTGGCAGAGCTAAATGAGGCGTATTCAACCCTCCCTACCCAGTCAGATCTCAACTTCTCATGTTCTGCATCTAAAAGATGCGTCTCTTGAAGAAATGCGATCTCTGCTTTCTTTTTCCTAAGTTGTGTGAGTATTGTTTTTCTTTTTATTGGGGAGTGGATACCCCCAATATTCCAAGAATAGACGTTAAATTTTAATGTTTAAGTGGATCCTGTATCTTGTTTTGGTAACTGTATATGAGTATGTGAATAATGTCCCAAGTGCGAGGGTAAAAAGGGGGGTATATGGAAGAGGGGAAGGGGAGAGAGAAAGAAAAAAAAAAAAAAGTATAAATTCCTCACCGTAGTGATCAGACTCCCGGTTCAGTCTTCCACCACTATGAACCGCCGCCAGGCCTCTACTAGTATCTCTAAGTAACAGTAGCTCTACGATGAAAAGACATAAAAGAGTTGTTACCCTGAAATGAGTCGTGAACTGTTCAACAAGTATGTAGAAAAGTAGTGGAAGAATAATAAGAACTTTCATACAGGTTGTAATAGGTTCCATCATTCTGACTATGTCTGTATGAGTTATGATCTGAGAATACTGCATATATACATATGTGTTCAAAAACCATGAAACATTTAACAGAAGGGTTGTTACATTCCAAAAACCAAGCGAGCATATTAAATCTCTCATCAGCATTGTACATTCTAACATAACCTGTGCTTGGGATGTAATTAGGAACGATGGGTTACAAGAGTTTACACCCCTCCCGTTTTCCCACACAACTGATCCTTCTCCTTTGCTTGCGTGTTCTAAGTGCCCTGAATCTAGAAAGTAACCTATGGTAACATATAACATTATAAAACTCAAACCTGAACTTAAACTGAACTTCAAAGTTCTAAGTCCGCGTGTAGCTGCGGACCCATTGTCAGTTATTTCAGTGGCCATCAGAACAGACTACTTGATTTAAAACCTAGGGTGAGTTCCTATTTACTACAGTTTCAACCCTCCTCCCCTCTTGGATGATTCTGGCGTGGGCTGCGTGGGGGGGCCCCCCCACCTTCTAGGAAATTTTGAGCCGCAGTTGGATTGTCAAAGAATTTTGGGCCTCTGGGGGTCATAATTTTTAGCCTAGCTGGGTATAGCAAGAAGGCTTGTCTACCCTCCCTATGAAGTTGTGAGCAGATTGGTGAAAATTCCCTCCGGCGTTTCATAAGATCCACCGAGAAATCTTGAAACAGGAGCAAGCGTGCATTTTCATACATCACATTGTCCATTTTTCTGTAAGCTCTTAGTAATGCTGTTTTGGTCTGGAAATGTAGAAACTTGATCATAATTGGCCGGGGTTGTGGTAAGTTATCTAAGCCAGCCCTTTCTGGGCCTACCCTATGAGCACGTTCCACCCCACCCTCCAGGTCTTGTGTAGGTATCTTCAGTAATGTGGGGAGTGTATTTTCAACAAAGTGGATGATATCTGATGGTTTTACTGATTCGGGGAGACCCAAGAGGCGCACATTATTGCGTCTCGACCTATTTTCTAGGTCATCTAATTTTAATTGTAATGTCACGGCTTGTCTCTCTAAGGCTTCAATTTTATTTGAGTTAGATACATTAGAATCTTCCAAATCAGAGATTCTATTCTCAGCTTCTGCTACACGTGTGGAGAACTGTTTAACATCATCTGTGAGGGTATCAACCCCCCTCTGTAAATTATCAATTTTAGGCATAAATAGTAAAGATATCTGTTTAACAATGGGGTGTGTGTCAAGTGAAACACTATCTAGGCAGCTGTCAGTGCTAGCTCCCGCGTTTGAGGAGTCAGCTCCAGATTTATTTCTGCCAGAGCTAGTTTTGCTGCGACTTGCCATGGGGGTATTCGTTAAATATTTCTCCATATACCTTTACAAGTGAGAAAATGGCTAGCATATGTGGATGTTATTCTAACAGCAGACTAGAAAGATCCTTTTCAACCAAAATATGATACAGTGTATATGAATGACTTAACCAGTACTAGCAATATCCTATCACTGAGGGAAACCAAATGTTAGTGGGAGAAAAGCATGGGTTAATACAGATAAACAATACAGTAAAAGTTCCACAGATTATACCACTCAGCCCCCAGCAGAGTAAAAGGGGAGCAACACAAGACTGTCAGCACAGCGTCCTTCATGTGCTCTTTCAGGAGTGTGAGAGTTCTGTATTTGGTTGGATATGATAACACAGTCTTATGGTTTGCTACAGCTTGGTGATTCTAACTTATGTGAAGATCTTGCAGGGGTCAAGGTTCCCAACTCTAGTAATGCCCCTTGAGGTATGCTGAGTTTCCAGTATCGCCAGCTCTAGGACCCATTCATGTGATGGCAGGGTTATCATCTGCTATCAAAGGTGCTATAAGCGCGTCCTGTAGTGGAAATTACACAGTGTCACTGCCAGGGGTGAAGGTGGGTGATCGAATGAACTGAGTGATATACCCCAGAGTTAGTCTCTTATCTTTATGCAGAGCCTTGCAAAGTCCCAGCTATCAGATCTTAGTGGCTGCCTTTGGGGAAAGTTATGTATACACTGGTAGCAGGTAGCAGTTATCTTGGTTCCGACCTCTCTCATGCGATGTTAGGCCCGGTGTTTGTGGCTATAAGGCCGTTTTCCCCAGTCCCCTATACAAGGTAACGGTATGCAAAAGTCCCCAGGAGCAAAGGTGTTGACTGTGGTGTGTGCGTGCAAAGTCGTACTTTACCCAGTGTGGGCTCCGGCTCCCGCCAGCATGTAGGACCTCTCCTGCAAGATGGCGCCTGTTTTCGCGCCAGTCGGAGCTCCCTCCGTAGTCTGTGCCCCAGTGGGATCAGCCTGGCCGTACCGGCCGTTACCTTATCAGCAGGTTCACCTCCGCGTTAGGCAGTCGACAAAGTGGGTGGGTGTTCCCGGAGCGTTGTAAGGATTGAAGAAGACTGCAGTCCACGTGGAGCTGTGGCAGGGCCTTTTCTTGTTTTCTCAGCAAGTGTCTCCTCAATGGGGTCAGTCTCCCCCTGAGCCGTACCACTGCTCCGGATTGGCGAGCAAGTCTCTTGTTGTCTCCGGTGGAGTGAATTTTTGTTGCGCTCCTTCAGCGCTTCTTGTGAGGCTGTGACTTCGGTGGCGGAGCGGTGTGCGGCTCCAGAGCTAGATACGGAGGGGGGACTCACCCGCTTCTCCTCCGTTCCGGGCAGCAAACTTCTGCCTAGGGATTGTTAGCGACCACTGGGGATGTTATAGCCGAGCAAGAGGCAGCCCAAATTAGGTTTTAAAGTTAGTTTTTGTGCTGCTGGATGCAGAGCTCCTCTTGCCTGCTGCTTCCCCCTTGGCCCTCCCACCGGAAGTCCAGGTTCTAAGTATTTTATCGGATATGGTGAACTGCTGGATCACCAAAAGGAGAAGTGTATCTAGATACGAAACTGACTTCTCTAGTCCCCGTAAGCGGGGATAACACAAATAGAATTTGCGTATATGGGGGGGGGGAGGTAGTACAAGTATTTAACTTGTATGTAGAGATTGACTGTCATTGGGGGAGTGTGAATAGTACGAATATACCAGTGTCTTTTCCATTAAACTAAATAAAACATCACATTTCTACGAGCATAGTAACATGTAAAGTTCGTGATATAGAATATGCTGTAGACTATTATCTCACAAAACAGTTTAGGTCATCAACATATAGGTGCCTGATGGAGATTAAACTACCTGTGGAACTGAAAAGAAAGGAAATGGGGAGACCTCGTGAGTCCCAATGTTCCGATCAGCCAATAGAATGCGAGCTCAATCTGATTGGCTGATTGGATCAGCCAATCGGATTGAACTTGATTCTGATTGGCTGATTCCATCAGCCAATCAGAATATTCCTACCTTAATTCCGATTGGCTGATAGAATCCTATCAGCCAATCGGAATTTGAGGGACGCCATCTTGGATGACGTCCCTTAAAGGAACCGTCATTCTTCAGTTGGACGTCGCCGGAAGAAGATGGGTCCGCGGTGGAGGTCTTCAGGATGGAGCCGGTCGTCATCGGATGAAGATAGAAGATGCCGCATGGATCAAGATGGTGGCCGGTCCGGATCGCCTCTTCTTCCCGGATAGGATGAAAACTTTGGAGCCTCTTCTGGACTTCTTCAGCCACCGGATGATGGATCGCCAGCCCCCGCTTGGTTTGGATGAAGATTTTGGAGCCAGGACGGATCAGTGATACCTGGTGAGGTGAAGACAAGGTAGGATGATCTTCAGTGGCTTAGTGTTAGGTTTATTTAAGGGGGGTTTGTGTTAGATTAGGGGTATGTGGGTGGTGGGTTGTAATGTTGGGGGGGGTATTGTATGTTTTTTTTTACAGGCAAAAGAGCTGAACTTCTTTGGGCATGCCCCGCAAAGGGCCCTGTTCAGGGCTGGTAAGGTAAAAGAGCTTTGAACTTTAGTAATTTAGAATAGGGTAGGGCATTTTTTATTTTGGCGGTCTTTGTTATTTTATTAGGGGGCTTAGAGTAGGTGTAATTAGTTTAAAATTGTTGTAATATTTTTCTTATGTTTGTAAATATTTTTTTATTTTTTTGTAACTTAGCTTTTTTTATTTTTTGTACTTTAGTTAGTTTATTTCATTGTAGTTATTTGTAGATATTGTATTTAATTAATGTATTGATAGTGTAGTGTTAGGTTTAATTGTAGGTAATTATAGGTATTTTATTTAATTAATTTAATGATAGTATAGTGTTAGGTTTAATTGTAACTTAGGTTAGGATTTATTTTACAGGTAATTTTGTAATTATTTTAACTAGGTAGCTATTAAATAGTTCTTAACTATTTAATAGCTATTGTACCTGGTTAAAATAATTACAAAGTTGCCTGTAAAATAAATATTAATCCTAAAATAGCTATAATATAATTATAATTTATAGTGTAGCTATATTAGGATTTATTTTACAGGTAAGTATTTAGCTTTAAATAGGAATAATGTATTTAATAAGAGTTAATTCATTTCGTTAGATTAAAATTATATTTCATTTAGGGGGGTGTTAGTGTTAGACTTAGCTTTAGGGGTTAATACATTTATTAGAATAGCGGTGAGCTCCGGTCGGCAGATTAGGGGTTAATAATTGAAGTTAGGTGTCGGCGATGTTAGGGAGGGCAGATTAGGGGTTAATACTATTTATTATAGGGTTAGTGAGGTGGATTAATAACTTTATTATAGTAGCGGTGCGGTCCACTCGGCAGATTAGGGGTTAATAAGTGTAGGCAGGTGGAGGCGACGTTGAGGGGGGCAGATTAGGGGTTAATAAATATAATATAGGGGTCGGCGGTGTTAGGGGCAGCAGATTAGGGGTACATAAGGATAACGTAGGTGGCGGCGCTTTGCGGTCGGCAGATTAGGGGTTAATAAGTGTAGTTAGCTGGCGGCGACGTTGTGGGGGGCAGATTAGGGGTTAATAAATATAATATAGGGGTCGGCGGTGTTAGGGGCAGCAGATTAGGGGTACATAAGGATAACGTAGTTGGCGGTCGGCAGATTAGGGGTTAAAAAAATTAATCGAGTTGCGGCGATGTGGGGGGACCTCGGTTTAGGGGTACATAGGTAGTTTATGGGTGTTAGTGTACTTTAGAGCACAGTAGTTAAGAGCTTTATAAACCGGCGTTAGCCCAGAAAGCTCTTAACTACTGACTTTTTTCCTGCGGCTGGAGTTTTGTCGTTAGATTTCTAACGCTCACTTCAGACACGACTCTAAATACCGGAGTTAGAAAAATCCCATTGAAAAGATAGGATACGCAATTTACGTAAGGGGATCTGCGGTATGGAAAAGTCGCGGCTGAAAAGTGAGCGTTAGACCCTTTTTTGAGTGACTCCAAATACCGGAGGTAGCCTAAAACCAGCGTTAGGAGCCTCTAACGCTGGTTTTCACGGCTAACGCCAAACTCTAAATCTAGGCCTTAGTGAGTACACGGAATCATCAATTACTTGTGGGAATATCACTCCTGGCCAGCAAGAGGAGGCAAAGAGCACTACAGCAAAGCTGCTATATATGTCACTTCCCTTACCCATAATCCCCAGTCATTCGGCCGAAGGAAAAATGGAAAAAAAAGATAACACAAAAGTGTAGAGGTGCCTGAGGTTTTAGAAAAAATAACTGTCTTAAATAAAGGGTGGGCCGTGGACTCACCATATCCGGAAATTAATACATTTATCAGGTAAGCATAAATTATGTTTTCTTTCCTAAGCTATGGTGAGTCCACGGAATCATCAATTACTAGTGGGAGTCAATACCCAAGCTAGAGGACACAAATGATAAGTGAGGGACAAGACAGGTAGACCTAAACAGAGGGCACCACCACTTGAAGAACCCTTCTCCCAAAAGAAGCCCCAGCTGAGGCAAAAGTATAAAATTTATAAAAATTTGAAAAAGTATGCGAAGAGGACCAAGTTGCAGCCTTGCAAATCTGTTCCACAGAAGCTTTATTTTTAAATGCCCAGGAAGAAGAAACAGCCCTCGTGGAATGAGCAGTGATTCTCTCAGGAGGATGCTGTCCAGCAGTTTTATAAACCAAACGAATAATACTCCTTAGCCAAAGAGAAAGAGAATTAGCCTTAGCTTTCTGACCCTTGCACTTCCCAGAAAATGAGCAAACAAAGCAGAAGACTGACAAAAGTCCTTAGTCGCCTGAAGATAGAACTTCATTGCACGCACAACATCTAGGTTGTGCAACAAATGCTCCTTAGGAGAAGATGGATTAGGACACAAAGAAGGAACCACAATCTCCTGATTAAAACAAAACCTTCCAAGATAACATCTTGATATCTAAGGAATGCATACGTTCAAACGAAGCCGCTGTAAAACGCTAAGAGAAATGTTAAGACTCCAGGTCAGAGTAACGGGCTTAAACACAGGCCTAATCCAAAACAACGCCTAACAAAAAGAATGCACGTCTGGTGCATTCGCCAAACGCTTATGCAACAAAATAGACAACGCAGAAATCTGACCTTTCAGAGTACTAGCTGACAAACCCTTCTCCAGACCCTCCTGGAGAAAAGACAAAATCCTAGGAATCCTGACTCTACTCCAAGAGTAGCCTCTGGATTCAAACCAATACAGATATTTATGCCATATCTTACAGTAAATCTTTCTTGTTACAGGCTTACGAGCCTGAATCATTGTCTCAATGACCGACTCTGAAAACCCACGCTTAAATAAAATCAAGCGTTCAATCTCCAAGCAGTCAGCTTCAGAGAAACGAGATTTGGATGAAGAAAAGGACCTTTAAGGATAAGGTCCTTCCTCAGAGGTAATCTCCAGGGAGGTAGAGACGACATTTCCACTAGATCTGCATACCAGATACTGCGAGGCCACGCTGGTGCTATGAGAATCACCAATGCACTCTCCTGCTTGAACCGAGCAATGACTCTTGGCAGGAGAGTGAAACGGAGAGAAAATGTATAGACTTACAAGTAAGAATAGGTAACTTAAATCTGTGAGGAAAATTCCACTAATGCCCTAGCAAAGTCAGAGCTAGATTGTATTTAGTTAGAAAAAATGTTTTTCTCCATTCATACACTAAAGTTTATTAAAGTCAATATTTTAACCACACATACATTTAGCAAGAGCTAAAAATTAAAAACACTGCACCCAAGTTGAGCTATGGTTTTTTAAAATTAGTCTGAAATCAGCATCAAAGGTATCTAGCAGCAAAATTATAAATATAGGCTAAGCCCTTACAATCCGAGGGCTAGATTAAGTTTTAAATTTACCAAGTTTTAAAGCTGCATTATACCAGACCAACAAGGGTGAGCAAGTTAAAAAGAAGGGAAAGACAGAGTTTATCCCAGAGGACCCCTCTGAGGAAGCGTTTTTTGTGAAACGTACGTCAGGGGTCCTCTGGGATAAGCTCTGTCTTTCCCTTCTTTTTAACTTGCTCACCCTTGTTGGTCTGGTATAATGCAGCTTTAAAACTTGGTAAATTTAAAACTTAATCTAGCCCTCGGATTGTAAGGGCTTAGCCTATATTTATAATTTTGCTGCTAGATACCTTTGATGCTGATTTCAGACTAATTTTAAAAAACCATAGCTCAACTTGGGTGCAGTGTTTTTAATTTTTAGCTCTTGCTAAATGTATGTGTGGTTAAAATATTGACTTTAACCCCTTAAGGACCAGCGACGTACCCTGTATGTCGCTGGCCTTTTTTTGGGACTTGATTGTTTTATAGCGCGGTCTTGCCACCAACGTTAAGACTGCTCTATTCCACAAAGCCTTCTGGAGGGAGGGCATTAATAGCGTGTTCTTGCTAGACTTGTGCTATTATGTCCTGAAAAAAACCTTAACGACCAGTGACATACAGGGTACATTGTGGTCATTAAGGGGTTAATAAACTTTAGTGTATGAATGGAGAAAAACATTTTTTCTAACTAAATACAATCTAGCTCTGACTTTGCTAGGGCATTAGTGGAATTTTCCTCACAGATTTAAGTTACCTATTCTTACTTGTAAGTCTATTTACAATTACTTGTTAGTTGTACCTTGCTCATAACTTTAAATCTGTGGCAGGAGGTATCAGTGGTTAGGAGATTATAAAACTCAAATTGGGCAATTCGCCCTTAACCACTAAATCTCTTGTGTATAATATACTCTGCCCTACCCCCACCTTCTCTCACTTTAAATTGGAGGAAAAATGTATGTTAGACTGAAATTCCAAGGGACCACCAGATCAGCAGTACCTCAGAAGCTTGGAATTCTGCCGAGAATCCATGAGATCCAGTTCTGGCTGCCCCCAATTGAGGATTAAACTGGAAAATACTTCCGGATCGAGTTCCCACTCCCCCGGATGAAAGGTCTGTCGGCTCAGAAAATCCGCCTCCCAATTGTCCACTCTTAGGATGTGGATCGCAGAAAGACAACAGTTGTGAGACTCTGCCCACTGGATTATCCGGGCCACCTCTGTCATGCCAAGGAACTCCGAGTCCCCCCCTTGTGGTTGATGTACGCCACTGATGTTAAGTTGTCTGACTGGAACCTGATAAACCGGGCCAAGGCTAACTGAGGCCAGGACAGTAGAGCATTAAAAATCAGATCTAGAATGTTTATAGGGAGAACTGACACCTACCGAGTCCAAAGACCCTGAGTCTTCAATGACTCCCAAATTGCTCCTCAACCTAGAAGGCTGGCATCCATGGTCACGATCACCCAGGAAGGTCTGCGAAAGCAAGTTCCCTGGGAGAGGTGTTCCTGAGACAACCACCACAGAAGAGAGTCCCTTGTCGCATGATCCAGAACTATTTGCGGAGACAAATCCGCATAGTCCCCGTTCCATTGCCTTAACATGCATAACTGCAGAGGTCTGAGATGGAACCGAGCAAACAGATTGATGTCCATTGAAGCTACCATTAGACCATTTACCTCCATACATAGAGAGGACTGAAGGACAAGACAAGAGCCGAAGATCTTTGTTTTTCTGACCTCTGTCAGAAATATCGTCATTAGTAGGGAGTCTATTATGGTCTCTAAAACACTACTCTTGTGGCTGGAATCAGAGAACTCTTTCCCAGATTTACCTTTTCAACCGTGGGAGCAAAGAAAAGACAACAAGATCTACGTATGAGAGTTTGCTTGTTGAAAAGACGGTGCCTGAACCAGAATGTCGTCCAGAAAAGGTGCAACAGCAATGCCCCGAGACCGGATCACTGCCAAAAGAGCCCCCAGGACCTTTGAGAAAATTCTGGGAGCTGTGGTAAGGCCGAAAGGAAGACTCACAAACTGGAAATGATTGTCTAAGAAAGCAAACCTTAGAAACTTGTGATGATTCCGGTGAATGGGAACATGAAGGTATGCATCTTTTAAGTCTATAGTTGTCATAAACTGACCCTCTTGAACCAAAAGAAAAATGGAACGTATAATCTCCATCTTGAAGGACGGTACTCTAAAGGAACTTGTTTAAACACTTTAGGTCTAAAATAGGTCTGAAAGTCTCCTCTTTCTTGGGAACCACAAACAGATTTGAATAATCTGCAGAGGAACTGGAACTATAACTCCCAGGGCAAAAAAGATCCTTGATACAATTTAAGAACGCCTCTCTCTTTATCTGGTCTACAGATAATCTTGAGAGAAGAAACCTGCCTCTGGGAGGAAAAGTCTTGAATTATATCTTGTACCCCTGAGATACAATTTCCACGGCCCACAGGTCTGGGACATCTTGTATCCAAGCCTAAGCAAATTGAGAAAGCCTGCCCCCTACTAGATCCATTCCTATATCAGGGGCTGACCCTTCATGCTGACTTGGAGTCAGTCGCAGGCTTCTTAGACTGTTTCCCCTTGTTCCAAGACTGACCAGACTTCCAGGAAGACTTGGATAAATCCTACTTGGAAGAGGAAGCGGAAGGTTTACCTCTAAATTTATGAAAGGAACTTTCTGCTTATTCTTTCTATCTTGAGGAAGAAAAGATCCCTTTCCTCCTGTGTTATCTGAAATAATTTCAGCCAAACTAGGCCCAAACAAGGAATAGGTAGGGAATAGCTAATAACTTAGACTTAGAAGAAACATCCGCAGACCAGGATTTGAACCAAAGGGCTCTGCGAGCTAGAACCGCAAAACCAGACATATTTGCTCCCAGTTTAATTACCTGTAAGAAAGCATCCGTAATAAAGGAATTGGCTAACTTAAGCGCCTTAATCCTGTCCTGGATCTCCTCAAGAGGAGTATCTGTCAGAATAGAATCAGACAAAGCATCAAACCAGTAAGCTGCAGCACTGGTAACAGTAGCAATACACACCGCAGGCTGCCATTGAAGACTTTGGTGAACATACATTTTCTTTAATAATGCCTCCAATTTCTTATCCATTGGATCCTTAAAAGAACAACTATCCTCTATGGAAATAGCTCCTTCCACCCTAGGAACCTTTTACCATGACTACTTAATAGAGTCAGCTATAAGAAACATTTTCTTAAAAATAGGAGATAGAGAAAAAGGAATACCAGGTCTCTCCCACTCCCATGCAATAATCTCAGAAGCACGTTCTGGAACAGGAAATACCTCCACCGCAGAGGGAACTTAAAAATACTTGTTCAGCTTACTAGACTTCTTAGGGTTAACAACGATAGTAGTATCGGAGTCATCCAAGGTAGCCAAAACCTCCTTAAAGGGACAGTACACTGTAAAATTGTTTTTCCGTTAATGTATTTTAAATGACTTGTTATACCACCTGCAGAGTATAAAATATTTGAGAAATTGCATTTTCGGGTTTATTTGTGTATATGAAGTAGCTGGTTTTGTGCTTTGAAACCACAGCCTATTACAAGGGGTTGAACTTAAGGAAATATCAGATCTCATTATGTTATCACTTTGTGTACACAGACTTGCTTCCTTATCGTATAATTATCTGGAACACCATAGCTCAATACACTGAGAGAACAATGGAAACTGATCATTTTATTACTTAACTATCCTGCATCCCACTGAGAGTGTGACTTCTTCTGCTGACTGTGTTTACTTAGGCTTGTCAATAGCATATACTCCAGTATCAAAACTTTCAGTATAGGTTGGGAAACCACAAGCTAAATCAGCTATTTCAAATGCTGAAATAGGAGTAAAGGATCTACTTGCAACCAATTTAATACACTCTAGCAGGAAAAATGGATCATTGGGAATAATTTAAAGGGGATAAAGTTTTTGGGTGAACTGTCCCTTTAAGTAACAAGCGGAGGTGTTCCAGCTTAAATCTGAAGGACACAACTTCAGCATCAGTAGAAGGAATTATACTGCCTGAATCTGAAATTTCACCCTCAGATGCACCCGAAGAATCTTAATCCTCAGACTTCTGAGAGGAAATACAGATACTCGTCGACTTACGACCGCGTTACGTTCTGACCTTCCGGTCGTAAGACAATTTGGACGTAAGTCGGACAAAATATATGGCATGTAAATAATATGGTCTATTGTGTGATGTGTTGGGCTGACATTTCATGATTAATAATAACAATAATACCAGAGTTGTTTTAAATTAAATTCCTTTACTAATACAGTATCATCACAGTATGAATAATAAAATAACATTTACTGTACTGTACCTGTACTGTGCAAATAATAACATAACATTTACTTTGCAAATAATATTACTGTACTGACATTTACTGTACTGTACCTATACTGTACTGTAATAAAATAAAAAAAATTGTACTCTACCTGTAGTACTATGAAAATAATAACATAACATTTACTGTACCTGTACAGTAGTTTGCAGGACTTATTTTACTTTAAACTTTTAAGAAAAGTAACTGAACTTAAATTTTTCTTTTACTGTACTTTTACAGTTATATGTCATCAGAGTTATCATCTTGGTGAGTTGAGGCTGGAGGGGTTTCAGATGCAGTGTTCTTTTAAAAAAACATGCTGAGCTTTGCTTGACGCGTTTGTTTCTTTTTCTCCTCATAGATTTCACGATAGCCACGCACAGCTTCCTGAATTTGACGGTCAACCTTGTTAAATCTTTCAACATTCTGGTCCATGTTTTCAAAACAGGAGACAGCTTTATTTAGCAATGTAAAGCCTTCAGCCAACCCCTTTGCAGTGAATTTCTTCTCTGGCTCTTCTTCTTCTTTGTTTTCTTCCTCTCTCCTATTTTCCTCTGCAACTCTCTCTGCTTCCAGTTCTATTAGATATTCATTTGAAAGTTCTTTTGACTCATAATCTAACAGCTCTTCTACATCTTCCACTTCACATTCCAATTCAAGATTGTTTGCAAGTCTTACAATGTTTTCTCAAATTTCATCGAGCTCTTCCTCTGTTTCAAATCTCTCAAATCTGGTCACATATCGTTTTAGGCACTTCTTCCAAATTCCATTCATGCACTTTTCTGTTACATTCTCCCACGCTGCTGCAATATTTTTTATGCACTGAAGAATGTTATAACTTTTCCAAAAATCACACAATGTTATGTCATCATCAGCATCTGTAGCAGCTATGGCTTGGGAGAATGTAGATCTGAGGTAGTATGCTTTAAACGTGGCAATTGCCCCTTGGTCCATTGGTTGAATGAGTGGTGTTGTGTTGGGTGGCATATAAACCACTTTTACATCAGGATTAAGGTCACCCAGGTGTGGTGGATGTCCAGGTGCATTGTCTAAAATCATTAAAATTTTGAACTGGATTACTTTCCCTAAGCAATATTC
The DNA here is from genome assembly GCF_027579735.1 of Bombina bombina. NCBI lineage: Eukaryota > Metazoa > Chordata > Amphibia > Anura > Bombinatoridae > Bombina > Bombina bombina. The sequence goes on from NC_069500.1 coordinate 476,729,603, forward strand.
ACGAACTTGGGGAATGAAACAGTTAACAAACCAGTCTGTGAACAATGCCTGAGTCATCCACGATTTAGCATTTGACCGGTAATACACAGGCAGCGTGTGCTTATTAATGTTTTTAAATGCACGTGGGTTTTCTGAGAGATAGATAAGAAATGGCTTAAGCTTAAAACCAACAACGTTTCCTCCAAGTAACAAGCTTACCCGATCCTTGAATGCTTTAAATCCTGGCATGGTTTTTGATTCTTGGTGAATGTATGTGCGCTCAGGCATCCATTTCCAGAACAGACCCGTTTCATCAACGTTGAATATTTTTTCAGGTAAATACCCTCCCTCTTGGATTAATTCATCCAAAGTGTCAATAAACTTTGCAGCGGCTTCTGAATCTGCACTTGCTGCTTCTCCTGAAACCCGCACATTATGCAGACTGAATCTTCTTCTAAAACGTTTAAACCATCCAGTGCTTGCCTGGAAATTCTCTTTGTAATCCTCACCAGCTTTCTCCTTTAAAGTCTCAAACAAACTTTTAGCCTTCATCTGAATTGTTAGAAGGCTTGTGGGTGTACGTGTTTGTATTTGATCTTCTATCCACAACATTAATAATTTCTCCATTTCATGAATGGGCCCTTGACGTTGTTTTGTTATTATTGTTGATTTCATTGGTGCGGAACCTTTTACAGCTTCACGTATGCGTTCCTTGTCCTTAATGATTGTGGAAACTGTGGAATGCGACAGTTTCATATCACGGGCAATCGCATTCACTTTTTTACCTTCGTCATACTGCTTTATCACTTTCATTTTTAACTCCAAATCAAGAGCTTTCCTCTTCTTTGTAGCCTCTTTGCCACTACACGGTACCGGCCTTTTGGACTGCGACATGGTCAGACCCATACAAAGGCTGCTGCTTACAGTCACTTTTCATCACACACAAGCACCGCCTTTGCGCACACAAGCACTGCCTTGCCTTTACGCACATATGCAAATAAGCATCACCCTCAGTGCGACCGATGGTCGTAAGTACCGCCTTTGCGACCGATGGTCGTAAGTACTGCCTTTGCGCACACAAGCACTGCCTTGCCCCTTTACGCACATACGCAAATAAGCATCACCCTCAGTGTGACCGATGGATGTAAGTACCGCCTTTGCGCACACAAGCACTACCTTGCCCCTTTACGCACATACGCAAATAAGCATCACCCTCAGTGCGACCAATAGACGTAACTACCGCCTTTGCGACCGATGGTCGTAAGTACCGCCTTTGCATACGCATCGCCTCTTCAGTGCGACCGATGGTCGTAAGTACGGATGGCCGTAAGTCGCATAGGTCGTAAGTCAACGAGTATCTGTTCTTTGATTAGCCACCTCAGGATCAGAAACCTTACTTACTGTTTCTTTACATTTCCTGTTGCGTTTTCCCTGCAGCATGAGAAAAACAGACAGTGCCTCAGATACCGCAGAAGATACCTGGGCAGCAATATCTTGCAAAGTAACTCCAGAAGGAGCATGAGTGGAAACGCAGGGCACTGCATGTGCAAATGAATAGGATTGGGACGCTTGAGGATAAAACTGCGGCACATCTGAAACAGGAGGCTCCTGAACAGCATCCGCCTTATCTAATGATGGCTCAGAATCAAAAAATCTATTTCTATAAGCTAAAGTTCTTTCAATACATGAAGAACAAAAAGGTACTGGGGGTTCCACCTGGGCATCAAAACATAAGCTACAGGTAACATCCTGCACAGCCTCCATAATACAAAAAAAATAAGCAAAAAATTTAACTTTTTTTTTTTTATATATATATTTTATATTTTAACAAAGGATATAATACAGAACCAAAAAAACGTTCTTAAATAAATGTTCCCTCTAAATTTACCAAATCAAGCTAAAGGTTATTCTTCCTGATCTGGTTCATCCAGATCAGGTGGGGTTTATTAAGGACAGAGAAGCTCCAGGCAATATACGGAGAGTCACCAATCTCATTCATCACTTAGGGAGACAGCGAACGCCTTCTCTGCTATTATCGCTTGACGCGGAGAAGGCGTTTGACAGAATTGACTGGAACTACATGATATTAGTCTTACAGAGGATGGGTTTTGACGGTGCTTTTATGACAGCAATCCAAGCAATTTACTCCCTTCCCCAGGCTAGGTGTCAACTGGGGGCTATAAGTCGGACATCTTCCCTATCCTTAACGGTACGAGACAGGGGTGTCCCCTGTCTCCCCTATCATTCGCGCTGTGTATTGAACCACTAGCAGCTAATATAAGAACACACCCAGACATTACAGGAGTCAAAATAACCCACTCAGAGTATAAGCTCGCCTTGTTCGCAGACGACATTCTATTAACTATTACAAAACCCCTCATATCCTTACCCAATTTATACTCATTGTTGGACTTTTTCTCGACTATTTCGGGTTATAAAATTAATATGGATAAATGTGAGGCTCTTCCCTTAGCTATCCCCCCCTCCAGACTCAGAAACTACTAGAGATTAACTTTGACTTCAAATGGGCCAAACACACGCTGAAATACCTAGGAATACATATTCCACAACAGGTACAACATCTATACAAATATAACTACCCGCCATTATTCCGTAAAATTAGACAAGACATCACGAAATGGAGCAAATACAATTTCTCCTGGCTATGAAGGTGTGCGGCGGTCAAGATGACCATACTGCCCCGACTACTGTATCTATTTCGTGCCCTACCGATTGCAATTATCAAATCAGCTATAGAGAAACTGCAAACAGATCTTTTAACCTTTATCAGGGGGACAAAATTAGCTAGAATATCTAGGTCCATAATATTCCGACACAAAACACTAGGGGGGGTGGGTGGCCCCAACCTGATGGATTACTATACAGCTGCTAGGACAACACAAGATGCATTGTTGCTAAGGAGATCGACAGAACCCATTTGGACCACAATAGGGACTGAAATAGACAGGAGGGAGGACCGGGATTCCATCCTTTGGGATGCACAACAGACTAAAAAGAAAACTCACACCCCAGATACATACACAGGTGAGCTAACACTTGATCTATGGAAGAAACTGAGGAGAAGACTAGATATTTTTCTGAACAGTTCACTGCTTATGCCAATTCGATATTTACTACAGGAAGGTACACGTAGATGCATACAGAAATGGGAAAACAAAGGGCTTTACAGGGTGGCTGATATTCTGGAGAAGGGCACAATGATGTCTTTCACTACATTACAAGATAGAATTGCACCCCTTAAGTTACCCTGGTTTGTTTATTTGCAGCTTCAATCCTCTGCTCGACATTTCCTGAAAAACACCTTCGGTAAAACACATACGAGACTAGAAGCTCTCGGTAGCTGTCCTCATAGACCCAAACGCTCTATATCTAGATTTTATGTAATGATTCAATCCCCCCAAACATGCTTAAAACCCATATTATGTTAGCATGGGAACAAGAACTAGATGTAGTCAAGGATGAGAGGGAATGGGAAGAATTACTTCAGTCAGCGGATAAAGGCCTACTGAGTGCTGACCTGAAGGAAAATACAATGAAAACTGTCTTTCAATGGTATTTAACTCCAGTTAGGACATCCCGTATGAACCCACAGGGGAGTAATTTATGCTATAGAGGTTGTGGGAAAAGAGGTACATACAGGCATATGTGGTGGGATTGTGAGAAAATACAAGGGGTGTGGAGAAGGCTATCTCTATTCGTAAGCCAACTCATAGACAAAGAGTTCACTCTTACTATAATGCAAGCATTACTACATGAACCCATAGATGCCTTCCATAAGTACCTTAACACCTTCATTAGGATTCTAAGCACAATCACCAGAACATGTATCGCAAGATACTGGAAGGTGGGAGTTCCATCTTGGACAGAAATATACAATAAAATACAACAGACATATGCCATGTATGAAGAGACAGCGGGAATTTTAAATAACAGAGAGGTTATGCACAAGATATGGTTTTACTGGATTGGGAAAAAGGAAGTTCATTAAGATTTGGTATTTAGATTGAGCCGAAACTGAGGAGCAGGGGTGCGCCCTGGAACAAACGTCTATATACACAAAGTAAGTTACCCCCAGCAGGAGAGTCACTGTTTTCTTTTCACCCCCCCCCCTTTTTTCTCCTTTTCTTACTGTCCAGCTATAAACTTCGATGGCTACTGAAGTAAGAAATAAGTTAATGTATTCTTTAGGATTTTCTTCCCTTTTTTATTTTTTGTTGTTGTTATTCTTACACTTATATATATTACTATGACAATGGGAATACTCTGGTATGGTGATAACTCAGAGCCAGAAAAAGTGGTTTTTCCTAGAGACTACCTTTAAGAACCCGTGTGTTGCTCTTTGAAGATACACAGAAAATTAGGGGTCGATTGAGAGACTTATGGGCCCTATTAATAAAAACCGAATGTATAATCAACCCATCCATCTGATCTGTAACACAATGCCATAGTCATAATCCAGACTTATTGTACAAGATTCTGTTAAAATGTTCAATAAAAATATTCAAACATAAATTTACCAAATCAAGAAAACATACCCCAGGCAACACTCTACACCTCAGCAGAATTACTGAGGTGCCCAACCTGTCCTGCAACCCACAGCAAACTGAGGAAAAAAATAATCCCGTTTACAATCCGGATTTCCAGAGAAGCAAAAACAACAAGAAGCCTTCTAAACAGCAGAGCCATCTGAAATATGCGCACCTCACTCTTACAGGAAGTGAAGAAAAGCGCAAAAAAAAACACTGACATCACATAATCAGAACCTCCCTAAAAGGGGCGGTCGTACAGCTAACAAAAAAGCCATTTAAAAAAAAAACACAAAAAAAAACATAATTTATGTAAGAACTTACCTGATAAATTCATTTCTTTCATATTGTCCATGAGCTAGTGAAATATGGGATATGCAATCCTACCAGTAGGGGCAAAGTTTCCCAAACCTCAAAATGCCTATAAATACACCCCTCACCACACCCACAATTCAGTTTAACAAATAGCCAAGCAGTGGGGTGATAAAGAAAGGAGTAGAAAGCATCAACAAAGGAAATTTGGAAATAATTGTGCTTTATACAAAAAATCATAACCACCATAAACGGGTGGGCCTCATGGACTCTTGCCAATATGAAAGAAATTAATTTATCAGGTAAGTTCTTACATAAATTATGTTTTCTTTCATGTAATTGGCAAGAGTCCATGAGCTAGTGACATATGGGATATCAATACCCAAGATGTGGATCTCCACTCAAGAGTAACTAGAGAGGGAGGTAATAAAAATAAAAACAGCCATATTCTGCTGAAAAAATTAATCCACAACCCAAAAAAATAAGTTTATTTTCATTTTTGAAAGAAAAAAACTTAAATCAAAAGCAGAAGAATCAACTGAAACAGCTGCCTGAAGAACTTTTCTACCAAAAACTGCTTCTGAAGAAGCAAATACATCAAAACGGTAGAATTTAGTAAATGTATGCAAAGAGGACCAAGTTGCCGCTTTGCAAATCTGATCAACTGAAGCTTCATTCTTAAAAGCCCACGAAGTGGAGACTGATCTAGTAGAATGAGCTGTAATTCTCTGAGGCGGGGCCTGACCCGACTCCAAATAAGCTTGATGAATCAAAAGTTTCAACCAAGAAGCCAAGGAAATAGCAGAAGCCTTCTGACCTTTCCTAGGACCTGAAAATAAAACAAATAGACTGGAAGTCTTCCTGAAATCTTTAGTAGCTTCCACATAATATTTCAAAGCTCTTACCACATCCAAAGAATGTAAGGATCTTTCCAAAGAATTCTTAGGATTAGGACACAAGGAAGGGACAACAATTTCTCTACTAATGTTGTTAGAATTCACAACCTTAGGTAAAAATTAAAAGAAGTCCGGAAAACTGCCTTATCCTGATGAAAAATCAGAAAAGGAGACTCACAAGAAAGAGCAGATAACTCAGAAACTCTTCTAGCAGAAGAGATGGCCAAAAGGAACAACACTTTGCAAGAAAGTAGTTTAATGTCCAAAGAATTCATAGGTTCAAATGGAGGAGCCTGTAAAGCCTTCAGAACCAAATTAAGACTCCAAGGACGAGAAATTAATTTAATAACAGGCTTAATATGAACTAAAGCCTGTACAAAACAGTGTATATCAGGAAGTATAGCAATCTTTCTATGAAATAAAACAGAAAGAGCGGAGATTTGTCCTTTCAAGGAACTTGCAGACAAACCCTTATCCAAACCATCCTGAAGAAACTGTAAAATTCTAGGAATTCTAAAAGAATGCCAGGAGAATTTATGAGAAGAACACCATGAAATGTAAGTCTTCCAAACTCTATAATAAATGTTTCTAGAGACAGATTTACGAGCTTGTAACATAGTATTAATCACTAAGTCAGAGAAACCTCTAGACTTAGTACTAAGCGTTCAATTTCCATACCTTCAAATTTAATGATTTGAGATCCTGATGGAAAAACGGACCTTGAGATAGTAGGTCTGGCCATAACGGAAGTGGCCAAGGCAGGCAACTGGACATCCGAACCAGATCCGCATACCAAAACCTGTGTGGCCATGCTGGAGCCACCAGCAACACAAATGATTGTTCCATGATGATTTTGGAGATCACTCTTGGAAGGAGAACTAGAGGCGAGAAAATGTAAGCAGGATGATAACACCAAGGAAGTGTCAGCGCATCCACTGCTTCCGCCTGAACATCCCTGGACCTGGACAGGTATCTGGGAAGTTTCTTGTTTAGATGAGAGGCCATGAGATCTATCTCTGGAAGACCCAACATCTGAACAATCTGAGAAAACACATCTGGATGGAGAGACCACTTCCCTGGATGTAAAGTCTGGCAGCTGAGATAATCCATCTCCCAATTGTCTACACCTGGGATATGTACCACAGAGATTAGACAGGAGCTGAATTCTGCCCAAGTTAGTATCCAAGATACTTCTTTCATAGCTTGGAGACTGTGAGTCCCACCCTGATGATTGACATATGCCACTGTTGTGATATTGTCTGTCTGAAAACAAATTAACGGTCCTCTCTTTAACAGAGGCCAAAACTGAAGAGCTCTGAGAATTGCACAGAGTTCTAAAAACATAATTTATGTAAGAACTTACCTGATAAATTCATTTCTTTCATATTAACAAGAGTCCATGAGCTAGTGACGTATGGGATATACATTCCTACCAGGAGGGGCAAAGTTTCCCAAACCTTAAAATGCCTATAAATACACCCCTCACCACACCCACAAATCAGTTTAACGAATAGCCAAGAAGTGGGGTGATAAGAAAAAAGTGTGAAGCATATAAAATAAGGAATTGGAATAATTGTGCTTTATACAAAAAAATCATAACCACCACAAAAAAGGGTGGGCCTCATGGACTCTTGTTAATATGAAAGAAATGAATTTATCAGGTAAGTTCTTACATAAATTATGTTTTCTTTCATGTAATTAACAAGAGTCCATGAGCTAGTGACGTATGGGATAATGACTACCCAAGATGTGGATCTTTCCACACAAGAGTCACTAGAGAGGGAGGGATAAAATAAAGACAGCCAATTCCTGCTGAAAATAATAATCCACACCCAAAATAAAGTTTAATGAAAAACATAAGCAGAAGATTCAAACCGAAACCACTGCCTGAAGTACCTTTCTACCAAAAACTGCTTCAGAAGAAGAGAATACATCAAAATGGTAGAATTTAGTAAAAGTATGCAAAGAGGACCAAGTCGCTGCTTTGCAAATCTGATCAACTGAAGCTTCATTCCTAAACGCCCAGGAAGTAGAAACTGACCTAGTAGAATGAGCTGTAATCCTCTGAGGCGGAGTCTTACCCGATTTAACATAGGCAAGATGAATTAAAGATTTCAACCAGGATGCCAAAGAAATGGCAGAAGCCTTCTGGCCTTTTCTAGAACCAGAAAAGATGACAAATAGACTAGAAGTCTTTCGGAAAGATTTAGTAGCTTCAACATAATATTTCAAAGCTCTAACAACATCCAAAGAATGTAACGATTTCTCCTTAGAATTCTTAGGATTAGGACATAATGAAGGAACCACGATTTCTTTACTAATGTTGTTGGAATTCACAACCTTAGGTAAAAATTCAAAAGAAGTTCGCAACACCGCCTTATCCTGATGAAAAATCAGAAAAGGAGACTCACAAGAAAGAGCAGATAATTCAGAAACTCTTCTGGCAGAAGAGATGGCCAAAAGGAACAAAACTTTCCAAGAAAGCAATTTAATGTCCAATGAATGCATAGGTTCAAACGGAGGAGCTTGAAGAGCTCCCAGAACCAAATTCAAACTCCATGGAGGAGAAATTGATTTAATGACAGGTTTTATACGAACCAAAGCTTGTACAAAACAATGAATATCAGGAAGAATAGCAATCTTTCTGTGAAAAAGAACAGAAAGAGCAGAGATTTGTCCTTTCAAGGAACTTGCGGACAAACCCTTATCTAAACCATCCTGAAGAAATTGTAATATTCTCGGAATTCTAAAAGAATACCAAGAAAAATGATGAGTAAGACACCAAGAAATATAAGTCTTCCAGACTCTATAATATATCTCTCTAGATACAGATTTACGAGCCTGTAACATAGTATCAATCACAGAGTCAGAGAAACCTCTTTGACTAAGAATCAAGCGTTCAATCTCCATACCTTTAAATTTAAGGATTTCAGATCCGGATGGAAAAAAGGACCTTGCGACAGAAGGTCTGGTCTTAACGGAAGAGTCCATGGTTGGCAAGATGCCATCCGGACAAGATCCGCATACCAAAACCTGTGAGGCCATGCCGGAGCTATTAGCAGAACAAACGAGCATTCCCTCAGAATCTTGGAGATTACTCTTGGAAGAAGAACTAGAGGCGGAAAGATATAGGCAGGATGATACTTCCAAGGAAGCGATAATGCATCCACTGCCTCCGCCTGAGGATCCCGGGATCTGGACAGATACCTGGGAAGTTTCTTGTTTAGATGAGAGGCCATCAGATCTATCTCTGGAAGCCCCCACATTTGAACAATCTGAAGAAATACCTCTGGGTGAAGAGACCATTCGCCCGGATGCAACGTTTGGCGACTGAGATAATCCGCTTCCCAATTGTCTACACCTGGGATATGAACCGCAGAGATTAGACAGGAGCTGGATTCCGCCCAAACCAAAATTCGAGATACTTCTTTCATAGCCAGAGGACTGTGAGTCCCTCCTTGATGATTGATGTATGCCACAGTTGTGACATTGTCTGTCTGAAAACAAATGAACGATTCTCTCTTCAGAAGAGGCCAAAACTGAAGAGCTCTGAAAATTGCACGGAGTTCCAAAATATTGATCGGTAATCTCACCTCCTGAGATTCCCAAACTCCCTGTGCCGTCAGAGATCCCCACACAGCTCCCCAACCTGTGAGACTTGCATCTGTTGAAATTACAGTCCAGGTCGGAAGAACAAAAGAAGCCCCCTGAATTAAACGATGGTGATCTGTCCACCACGTTAGAGAGTGTCGAACAATCGGTTTTAAAGATATTAATTGAGATATCTTCGTGTAATCCCTGCACCATTGGTTCAGCATACAGAGCTGAAGAGGTCGCATGTGAAAACGAGCAAAGGGGATCGCGTCCGATGCAGCAGTCATGAGACCTAGAATTTCCATGCATAAGGCTACCGAAGGGAATGATTGTGACTGAAGGTTTCGACAAGCTGTAATCAATTTTAGACGTCTCTTGTCTGTTAAAGACAGAGTCATGGACACTGAATCTATCTGGAAACCCAGAAAGGTTACCCTTGTTTGAGGAATCAAAGAACTTTTTGGTAAATTGATCCTCCAACCATGATCTTGAAGAAACAACACAAGTCGATTCGTATGAGACTCTGCTAAATGTAAAGACTGAGCAAGTACCAATATATCGTCCAAATAAGGAAATACCACAATACCCTGTTCTCTGATTACAGACAGAAGGGCACCGAGAATCTTTGTGAAAATTCTTGGAGCTGTGGCAAGGCCAAACGGTAGAGCCACAAATTGGTAATGCTTGTCTAGAAAAGAGAATCTCAGGAACTGAAAATGATCTGGATGAATCGGAATATGCAGATATGCATCCTGTAAATCTATTGTGGACATATAATTCCCTTGCTGAACAAAAGGCAATATAGTCCTTACAGTTACCATCTTGAACGTTGGTATCCTTACATAACGATTCAATAATTTTAGATCCAGAACTGGTCTGAAGGAATTCTCCTTCTTTGGTACAATGAAGAGATTTGAATAAAACCCCATCCCCTGTTCCGGAACTGGAACTGGCATAATTACTCCAGCCAACTCTAGATCTGAAACACAATTCAGAAATGCTTGAGCTTTCACTGGATTTACTGGGACACGGGAAAGAAAAAATCTCTTTGCAGGAGGTCTCATCTTGAAACCAATTCTGTACCCTTCTGAAACAATGCTCTGAATCCAAAGATTGTGAACAGAATTGATCCAAATTTCTTTGAAAAAACGTAACCTGCCCCCTACCAGCTGAACTGGAATGAGGGCCGTACCTTCATGTGAACTTAGAAGCAGGCTTTGCCTTTCTAGCAGGCTTGGATTTATTCCAGACTGGAGATGGTTTCCAAACTGAAACTGCTCCTGAGGACGAAGGATCAGGCTTTTGTTCTTTGTTGAAACGAAAGGAACGAAAACGATTGTTAGCCCTGTTTTTACCTTTAGATTTTTTATCCTGTGGTAAAAAAGTTCCTTTCCCACCAGTAACAGTTGAAATAATAGAATCCAACTGAGAACCAAATAATTTGTTTCCCTGGAAAGAAATGGAAAGTAGAGTTGATTTAGAAGCCATATCAGCATTCCAAGTCTTAAGCCATAAAGCTCTTCTGGCTAAGATAGCTAGAGACATAAACCTAACATCAACTCTAATAATATCAAAAATGGCATCACAGATAAAATTATTAGCATGCTGAAGAAGAATAATAATATCATGAGAATCACGATTTGCTACTTGTTGCGCTAGGGTTTCCAACCAAAAAGTTGAAGCTGCAGCAACATCAGCCAATGATATAGCAGGTCTAAGAAGATTACCTGAACACAGATAAGCTTTTCTTAGAAAGGATTCAATTTTTCTATCTAAAGGATCCTTAAACGAGGTACCATCTGACGTAGGAATGGTAGTACGTTTAGCAAGGGTAGAAATAGCCCCATCAACTTTAGGGATTTTGTCCCAAAATTCTAACCTGTCAGGCGGAACAGGATATAATTGCTTAAAACGTTTAGAAGGAGTAAATGAATTACCCAATTTATCCCATTCTTTGGAAATCACTGCAGAAATAGCATTAGGAACAGGAAAAACTTCTGGAATAACCGCAGGAGCTTTAAAAACCTTATCCAAACGTATAGAATTAGTATCAAGAGGACTAGAATCCTCTATTTCTAAAGCAATTAGTACTTCTTTAAGTAAAGAGCGAATAAATTCCATCTTAAATAAATATGAAGATTTATCAGCATCAATCTCTGAGATAGAATCCTCTGAACCAGAAGAGTCCAAAGAATCAGAATGATGGTGTTCATTTAAAAATTCATCTGTAGAGAGAGAAGATTTAAAAGACTTTTTACGTTTACTAGAAGGAGAAATAACAGACAAAGCCTTCTTTATGGATTCAGAAACAAAATCTCTTATGTTATCAGGAACATTCTGCACCTTAGATGTTGAGGGAACTGCAACAGGCAATGGTACATTACTAAAGGAAATATTATCTGCTTTAACAAGTTTGTCATGACAATTATTACAAACAACAGCTGGAGGAATAGCTACCAAAAATTTACAGCAGATACACTTAGCTTTGGTAGATCCAGCAGGCAGTGATTTTCCTGTAGTATCTTCTGGCTCAGATGCAACGTGAGACATCTTGCAATATGTAAGAGAAAAAACAACATATAAAGCAAAATAGATCAAATTCCTTATAAGACAGTTTCAGGAATGGGAAAGAATGCCAAATATCAAGCTTCTAGCAACCAGAAGCAAATGAAAAATGAGACTGAAATAATGTGGAGACAAAAGCGACGCCCATATTTTTTAGCGCCAAATAAGACGCCCACATTATTTGGCGCCTAAATGCTTTTGGCGCCAAAAATGACGCCACATCCGGAACGCCGACATTTTTGGCGCAAAATAACGTCAAAAAATGACGTAACTTCCGGCGACACGTATGACGCCGGAAACGGAAAAGAATTTTTGCGTCAAAAAAGTCCGCGCCAAGAATGACGCAATAAAATGAAGCATTTTCAGCCCCCGCGAGCCTAACAGCCCACAGGGAAAAAAGTCAAATTTTTGAGGTAAGAAAAATATGATAATTCAATGCATAATCCCAAATATGAAACTGACTGTCTGAAAATAAGGAAAGTTGAACATTCTGAGTCAAGGCAAATAAATGTTTGAATACATATATTTAGAACTTTATAAATAAAGTGCCCAACCATAGCTTAGAGTGTCACAGAAAATAAGACTTACTTACCCCAGGACACTCATCTACATGTTTGTAGAAAGCCAAACCAGTACTGAAACGAGAATCAGTAGAGGAAATGGTAAATATAAGAGTATATCGTCGATCTGAAAAGGGAGGTAAGAGATGAATCTCTACGACCGATAACAGAGAACCTTATGAAATAGACCCCGTAGAAGGAGATCACTGCATTCAATAGGCAATACTCTCTTCACATCCCTCTGACATTCACTGCACGCTGAGAGGAAAACCGGGCTCCAACTTGCTGCGGAGCGCATATCAACGTAGAATCTAGCACAAACTTACTTCACCACCTCCCTTGGAGGCAAAGTTTGTAAAACTGATTTGTGGGTGTGGTGAGGGGTGTATTTATAGGCATTTTGAGGTTTGGGAAACTTTGCCCCTCCTGGTAGGAATGTATATCCCATACGTCACTAGCTCATGGACTCTTGTTAATTACATGAAAGAAATATTTATTGGTAATCTCGCCTCTTGAGATTTCCAAACCCCTTGTGCTGTCAGAGATCCCCAAACAGCTCCCCAACCTGAAAGACTCGCATCTGTTGTGATCACAGTCCAGGTTGGCCAAACAAAAGAAGCCCCTTGAACTAAACAATGGTGATCTATCCACCATGTCAGAGAGTGTCATACATTGGGATTTAAGGATATTAATTGTGATATCTTTGTATAATCCCTGCACCATTGATTCAGCATACAAAGCTGTAGAGGTCTCCTGTGAAAATGAGCAAAGGGGATTGCGTCCGATGCTGCAGTCATGAGACCTAAAACTTCCATGCACATAGCCACTGAAGGGAATGACTGAGACTGAAGGTGCCGGCAAGCTGCAACCAATTTTAAACGTCTCTTGTCTGTTAGAGACAGAGTCATGGACACTGAATCTATCTGGAAACCTAGAAAGGTGACCCTTGTCTGAGGAATCAAGAAACTTTTTGGTAAATTGATCCTCCAACCATGTTTCCGAAGAAACAGCACTAGTTGATTTGTGTGAGATTCTGCAGTACATAAAGACTGAGCTAGTACCAAGATATCGTCCAAAGGAAACGCCGCAATACCCTGTTCTCTGATTACAGACAGTAGGGCACCCAGAACCTTCAAAAAGATTATTGGAGCTGTTGCTAGGCCAAATGGAAGAGCAAAAAATTGGTAATGCTTGTTTAGAAAAGAGAATCTCAGAAACTGATAATGTTCTGGATGAATCGAAATATGAAGGTATGCATCCTGCAAATCTATTGTGGACATATAATGTCCTCGCTGAACAAAAGGCAGAATAGTCCTTATAGTCACCATCTTGAAAGTTGGTACTATTACATAACGATTCAAAATTTTCAGATCCAGAACTGGTCTGAATACATTTTCCTTCTTCGGGACAATGAATAGATTTGAATAAAACCCCAAACCTTGTTCCTGAAGAGGAACTGGCATGATTACCCCTGAAGACTCCAGGTCTGAAACACACTTCAGGAAAGCCTAAGCTTTAACTGGATTTGCTGGGATACGTGAGAGAAAAAATCTTCTCACAGGAGGTCTTATTCTGAATCCTATTCGATACCCTTGAGAGACAATGCTCTGAATCCATTGATTTTGGACAGATTTTATCCAAATATCCTTGAAAAACCTTAATCTGCCCCCTACCAGCTGAGCTGGAATGAGGGCCGCACCTTCATGCAGACTTAGGGGCTGACTTTGGTTTCCTAAATGGCTTGGATTTATTCCAATTTGAGGAAGGCTTCCAATTGGAAGTAGATTCCTTGGGGGGAGGATTAAGTTTTTGTTCCTTATTCTGACGAAAGGAACGAAAACGGTTAGAAGCCTTAGATTTACCCTGAGGTTTTTTATCCTGAGACAGAAAAACTCCCTTTCCCCCAGTGACAGTTGAAATAATAGAATCCAACTGAGAACCAAATAAATTATTACCTTGCAAAGAAAGAGATAGTAATCTAGATTTAGATGTCATATCAGCATTCCAAGATTTAAGCCACAAAGCTCTTCTAGCTAATATAGCTAAAGACATGGATCTAACATCAATTTTGATAATATCAAAAATGGCATCACAAATAAAATGATTAGCATATTGCAGTAAGCAAATGATGCTAGATAAGTCAGAATCTAATTCCTGTTGCGCTAAATTCTCCAACCAGAAAGTTGATGCAGCCGCAACATCAGCCAAAGAAATTGCAGGTCTAAGAAGATGACCAGAATATAAATAGGCCTTCCTTAGATAAGATTCAAGCTTCCTATCTAAAGGATCCTTAAAGGAAGTACTATCTTCCATAGGAATAGTGGTACGTTTAGCAAGAGTAGAAATAGCCCCATCAACTTTGGGGATTTTTTCCCAAAACTCTATAGATTTTGCTGGTAAAGGATACCATTTTTTAAACCTTGAAGAAGGAATAAAAGAAGCACCTGGCTTATTCCATTCCTTAGAAATCATATCAGAAATAGCCTCAGGAATAGGAAAAACCCCTGGAGAAACCACAGGAGGTTTAAAAACAGCATTTAAACGTTTATTAGACTGAACGTCAAGAGGACTGGTTACCTCAATATCCAAAGTAATTAACACTTCTTTTAATAAAGAACGCATATACTCTATTTTAAATAAATAAGTAGATTTGTCTTATATAATTCTATAGGCAATTGGTCTGGGCCAGGGGCTTTATTGGGGGGGGGCTGCTTTTATAGCCTGCATTATCTCTTCCTCCGAAATTGGGGCATTCATTTTGGCTAGATCATCACTAGAAATTTGTGGGATGTTAATTTTATCCCTAAAGGCTTGTTTAGCCTGTTGATCAATTGGAGAATCAGAAAAAACTTGGACAAAATAGTCTCTTATATAAGTTCTTATAGCTTGTATATCTGATATTTTATTACCCTTCACCTTAAGAGAATCAATTGACTGTTTTTTTTGTTTATATTTAACCAAATTTGCTAGGAATTTTCCAGCCCTTCCTCCATGCCTATAATAAAAGGATCGGGATCTTAGGTCTTCCAGTTTAACTTGTTGATTCAAAAACAATATCCCTTTCCTGTCTGCTATGGATGTATTTTTCCCAATTTTCTTTGGACGAGTTATTAATATATAAATTAAAAGCATTGCGGAGCTGGTTGGATAATTGAGCATCCCGCGCTTGCATTTTACGTTTACTTAATATCATAAATGCTTTGATTTCTCCCCTGATAACAGCCTTAAAGGACTCCCACAAAATTTCAATTTTGTTTATACAATGAGAATTAAAATTATAAAATTCCCTCCATCGTGCCTGCAACCAATTTTTGAATTGGATGTCAGAAATTAAGTACCTAGGGAAAAAAAACTCCCAATATTATTTATATTATGCGCCCTTATATCTAGATCGGGTAGTACTATTGCATGGTCTGACAAGACAATTTCCTTAATATCAACTCTGGATTTTAAACCCATAACTTTCCCATTTACAAAGAACGCGTCGTCGAGACGTCGTAAACATTTTAATGTCTGTATTTTGAATCCTACATATATCTTTTAACTCTAAATTAGTAGTAAAATTTCTCAGCAACTTCGCTTCCAGTTTATTATTTCGATTTTGGGTCCGTTTGAGTCTATCCAAGGCCGGAAATAAAACTGCATTGAAATCACCCACAACAATAAGATGCTCAGAACCAAATTCTGTAAGCTTAATTTGTAAATTATCCCAAAAGATTTTATCTGTTTTATTTGGCCCATACAAGTTACATATAATAAGTTTCATTCCCTCTACCTCTAGATGTAGAATAATATATCTTTCCTCTCTATCTAGCTCCTGGAATAATATCCTATAGGACAAACGTTTATTAAATAAAAAGACTACTCCTTTCTTTCTTGAGGTATAGGGAGTTGCCACCACTTCCCCTACCCAACTTGTTTTTAATTTAGGTATCTCTTGTATTTTTAGATGGGTTTCCTGTAATAGGACAATATCAGATTTATGTTTTCTTAGTAAATTGAGGATACCCTTGCGCTTGATTGGCGAGGTAATACCTTCCACGTTCCAAGAAGCTATTCTGATATTATCTCTCATCTATAAAACTATAGTTAGGAAAGATAGCAGATCTTGAATATCCATACATAAGTGAAGCAAGTGGTGGGAGGGGAGCAGAGGGGAGAGTCGAGGTTTTTACCCTTGAAACATATTTCACAGCACTTTCATCTTTCAAAATTAAACAGTACGAACTTAATGCGAATGTAAAATAACTGAAACCTTGTAGAGTGTCATTTTTCTGTTTAACGCCAAGGTTGCATATAGAGCCTAATAGCAATAAAAAAATAACAACAAAAAAGCACAATCTAGTGAAGAACCAGGCATTAAAAAATACTTGTCAAACCTAGTTTTTCGTGTTAATAATTGCCAATTACCAGTGCATTGTCTACAGTCAACCCTAACAAATTGCAGGCTAAACAAAAGAAAAAAAAACCCAGAACATTATACCCAGTTTGCTCCCCTAAAGTTGGCAAATATCATGCCTTCATGGTGATAAACAAAAATACATAAGTGGAAACAAAACAATAAACATAATCCTTGTATTAAATCTATATTATACCCGAGGGTTACCAAGGCCCTCCTGGGACATCCCACACCTTCTTTACATAGTTTCAAAATGTGATTACAAATTACACTATAACTTGGATAAATATAAAAGGTGAAAGAACGTAGTACCATACATATCAATTCTTGTTTGCAAGAACCATATCTTATAGTTTGTGAGCAAGAGAGGGTCTTATCAGACCTTAAATATAATATTTTCCTCTTGTTGGATAATATATAAAAAAAATGTTTTAACTTGTCTAAGCAAAGAAAAGAAAAACAGAACATTATACCCAGTTTGCTCAAGAAAAACCCTTCTATACCAGTAGATAATAAGGTAATTGGAGTTGACTCCCCTAGGGTTAACAAATATCATGCCTTCATGGTGATAGTCAAAAGTGCATAATCCTTGTATTAAATCTATATTACACCCAGGGATTACCAAGGCCCTCCTGGAACATCCTACACCTTCTTTGCATAGTTTCAAAATGTGATTAAAAATTACACTATGACTTAAATAAATATAGAAAGTGAAAAAGCATAGTGCCATACATATCAATTCTTGTTTGCAAGAACCATATCTTATCATTTGTGAGCAAAAAAGGTTCTTATCAGACCTTAAATCTAGTATTTTCCTCCTATTGAATAATACTCGAAAGTGAACACATTTTTTTTAAATTGTTTAAAATATATAGCGTGATCAAAGAAGAAAAAACTGGGCCATTTAAAAAAAACGTGCTATAACTAAGTGAATTAACTTAAAAACTTCATAATGGTTAAAACCACCCTTGGTTCTCCCCAAACTTTACAGGGAGTTCCATTACTCCTTAAGTAAGTGTTAATAGTAAAAAAAAGAACATAACTATTAACCAGGCCATGTAATATATTGTTCCACATTTTCAAATATAATCTTATTGCAAACTTTAAACCACGACTTGTGGGAAGTGTTCTGAAATATATACATTGGCTTCTTCAACATTGTTTAACACAATTGGCTTATTATCCTTGTTTGTAAGTTTAATCTTGGCTGGATACATTAAAATTGCTTGGATACCAGCATTAATTAATTTAGTACAGATTGGTGCCATGTTGCGCCTTTTTTGGGAAGTTTCTGAGGAATAATCTTGGAATAACAATATCTTATTCATGCCAAGCATTAACGGAAACTTTTTCCTGTAACACAGCAACGTATTGACCTTATCTTGAAAACTTAAATATTTAGCTATTACTGGGCGTGCTTTATGGTACCTTCCCTAGACTCTCTTAGAGGGCCTATCCTATGAGCCCTTTCTATTTGCATAGGAGATAATCCCAAGACTTGGGGGAGCCGGACCGCTACAAATTGTAATAGATCTTGGAATTCCAAAGTTTCTGTCACCCCAATAATCCTGAGATTATTTCTACGCGACCGGTCTTCAAGTTCATCTAGCCTTATTTGGGTCATTTTATTTTGAGCTAGTTGAGATTCTAATACCTGTTGCATTTTGCGGTTAGTATCTTCTAGAATAGAAATCCTATCCTCAGCTTCATTCAGCTTTAAAGTAAACTGCTTAACCTCTTCAGATAATAATGAGAAGTCTTGTCTGACCTGGTCAAACTGAGGGAGTAGTAACTCAGCTATTTGCTTAACAATGCTTTGTGAATCCAAATTACTTGGAGTTATATTTACAAAATCGGTAAAACTTTCAGCACAACTATCATTAATATTTTTACTTTTCTTTTCTTTTAATTTAGCTGGCATGGCCGGAGATTTACTCTTACTTGTAAGAACAAACTTTTCCATGTATAAGCATGGAGAGAATACACAATATATAGAAAGGGAAAAACACAAACAGTGAATAGTGATTTAGAAGGCTGTCATCACATTTAACCCCTGCCCTTAATGAGAACAAAGTGATAGAACAAAAAAACAATATGTAAATCATACAATAAAATAGCTATAGGAGGACAGACTTTCAATTAATTTCTGAGTAATATAGACTTAATTCTGTCCTGAGTGTCCCTTTTTTAAAAAGGTAATGTTTCTTCAAGCTTTACTCTTATCTTCTAGTGAGCCAGATTGAGCTTTATAAAGTAGATCTTAGTGTGGATGTGTTTGCATGTGCAATTTCCACAGCCGTTTCCAAAGCTATTATTTTGAACAGAGAGTTCAGTTCTATTAATCCTGGCCCTTTAAATATTAACACTTGAGTCACCAAGGATGCTTGATTGCAGTGGAGGTAGGCAGACTCCTTTCCCCTCTCCTCCCTTTTCAGCCCGCACTCTCACACTCTCATAAAATCAGCAATATTGAGATTCAGGCAGTCTCTTTTATTCAAGCAAAACTTCAGTGAGAAGTGCCCAGATAGGGAGCTCAATCTTAGTAAATGTGGCCTTTTAAATGGTGATACTCAGGTTATAACTAGTGTTTAATACCAACATAAATGCACAAACTTCTTCTCTCCCTTCTCTCTCTCAGTATGGCAATCACTCACAGTCAGCGAGGAGAAACACATAGAGAATTTTTTTTTATCAGCCTTGCCTTCAGGCAGACAGGAGATTCAGATTTATTTGTGCAGAGCTTTTAAGATAATTAATACTTAAAACAAATCTTCTATTTGGCCAAACTTCAGTGCAGTGTGCAGCTTTTTAATATTAACATGTGCAGTAATTTGTGATATTACTATCATCAGCAGACTGTTCAGGCTTTCGTATCACAAATTAACTTTGTAGCATTAAAAGGAACAGTCTTACCGGTGTTGGAGCCAACCGCTTTAGCTCTGAGTTATGCTGAATTTGTTGGTTTCCTCAGATAGGGCCCCAAAACACTCAATTTTGCAGAGGAACATCAGGAGGGAGACTTGTGTTGCATACCCCAGAACCGGCTGGGGTTATGGCAAGAAGACAGGCAGGCATTACTTTCTCTTTACCTCCGCTTGTTCCCGCAATGTTTTCCCAGCTTGTCAGCCTGCAAGGGGTTCCCAGATAAAAAAGCTGCAGCTTTTTACATCAGGCCCAGACCACGGACCAGGACTGTGTCTTTAAGGATCCGGACACTACCAGCCGTGTAGTGTGGCTGTGCGATACTCCCCTCTAGGAGGGGACCTCGATCGCTTCCCAAACCAGGTGGGACCAGATGGAGACCAAGAGGACGCAGTATTCTCGGCGGTGCTGGAACTCCGTGCAACTCTGAGCACTCACGCTACTCGCCCATGTGATGTGTAGCTCCGCCTCTTCCGGATCCTTCCACCAACCAGTCAACCAGAATGAAAGTTAAATAAGTAGATTTGTCAGTGTCAATGTCTGAGGAAGGATTTTCTGTATCAGATAGATCCTCATCAGAAGAGGATAAATTATTATGTTGTTGGTCATTTGAAATTTCATCAACTAAATGAGAAGTTTTAAACGTTTATTATAAGGTGGAAATGCAGACAAAGCCTTCAAGATAGAATCAGAAAAAAAAATTCTTTAAAATTTACAGGTATATCATGCACATTAGAAGTTGAAGGAACTGCAACTGGCAATGTACTATTACTGATAGAAACACTATCTGCATGTAAAAGTTGATCATGACAACTATTACAAATGACATTCGGCGAAATAGTTTCAACAATTTTACAACAAATGCACTTAGCTTTGGTAGAACCGATGTCAAGCAGCAATGTTCCAGCAGAAACTTCTGAGGAAGGATCAGATTGAGACATCTTGCAAAATGTAAGAGAAAAAACAACATATAAAGCAAAATTATCTATTTCCTTATATGACAGTTTCAGGAATGGGAAAAAATGCAAATAGCATAGGCCTCTGATAGAGAAAAAAGCAAGAAGCAAACGTCAATGGGGTATTGGAAATGACACACTCGCGTCACTAATGACGCAATCATGTGAAAGGTCTCGGCGTCAAGTATGACGCCGGAAATGACGAAGTTGCGTCATAGACGTATTTTTCTGCGCCACAAATATTTTTGCGCCAAGAATGACGCAATAAAGTTTAGCATTTGACGCACCCGGGGGCCTAATGCAGCCCGCAATTTGCAAGAAGTAGTCAATTGAAAAATGACTAAACCCCAGGTAAGAAAAAAATTTCTTTAAAAGATGTTAATATTTCCCAAATATGAAACTGACATTCTGCAGAAGGAAATACATGAACCTGACTCAAGGCAAATATAAGTACAATACATATATTTAGATCTTTATATAAATGCATAAAGTGCCAAACCATAGCTGAGGTGTCTTAAGTAATAAAAAACATACTTACCAAAAGACACCCATCCACATATAGCAGATAGCCAAACCAGTACTGAAACAGTTATCAGTAGAGGTAATGGTAAATTGAGAGTATATCGTCGATCTGAAAAGGGAGGTAGGAGATGAATCTCTACGACCAATAACAGAGAACCTATGGAATAGACCCCCGTTAGGGAAATCATCGTATTCAATAAGTGATACTCCCTTCATGTCCCTCTGACATTCAATGTACTCTGAGAGGAATCAGGCTTCAACAATGCTGAGAAGCGCATATCAATGTAGAAATCTTAGCACAAACTTACTTCACCACTTCCATAGGAGGCAAAGTTTGTAAAACTGAATTGTGGGTGTGGTGAGGGGTGTATTTATAGGCATTTTGAGGTTTGGGAAACTTTGCCCCTCCTGTTAGGATTGTATATCCCATATGTCACTAGCTCATGGACTCTTGCCAATTACATGAAAGAAATGTAAACAACTTTCTTGAAAACAGGCTTAAAAACAATAAACAATAAACCCCCCCCCCAAAAAAGTACATAATCCGTTACTAAAAACAGATCCTCACTGAGCCATCAATAAAATTAATATCTCCTCACACTAACAGTGCCTGCAAATACTGCCATAAAAACCTGCACCCTGACAGGAATAATAAAAAACGTCCCCCTGCAGCGTTTCAGCTAAATAAGTGCTAAATTTTTCCCTGCTACATGGAAAAATAAAACTGGCACTTGCCTTAATATTTATCTGTCCAGCAGTAGGACAGCTCACCTGGTTTGAGCGGATGCCATCCCTCACATGGACCTGTGGAAATACAGAAAGACTGAGTAAACTTACTCAGGCTATCTAAATAGGGCACAAAAATGTTTTGGGAAAACGCAGTGAGGATTGTACCACACAAGTTCCCAATTGCTTAAAAGCCACCACTGCCCTTCTGAAGAGACTGACATCGGCTAAGGCTAGACGGTTTAGAAAGATCAGAGCAAACCTACTCTGCTTTAAAATAAAAAATCTTGATTTTAGATCAGACACCAAAACTTCACCTCCTCCTTGCACCGCAGACAAAGAGAATGACTGGGGATTATGGGTAAGGGAAGTGAAATATATAGCAGTTTTGCTGTAGTGCTCTTTGCCTCCTCCTGCTGGCCAGGAGTGATATTCCCACTAGTAATTGATGATTCCGTGGAATCACCACATTTTACTATCCTCCTCTGAACCACACCAAATAAAAAGCAAATCATTGGTATATCTTTTATATCCAATCAGGGCTCCACAAAAGGGGTTGTTATCTAAGTAGATGTGGGACAGTCCCCATCAACCCATAAAAAGGTTGGCGTAAGCAAGGGGCAAATTTAGCCCCCATAGCCATCCCACATCTCTGCAGATAAAACTGTTGATCATATTTAAAATAGTTGTGTGTCAATAAGAAATTAAAAATTCTCAAAATATACTCCTTGAGTGTACAACTATAATGACTGAAATGATCCATCATATAACCCACAGCTACAAGACCCTCCTTGTGTGCTGAATATAGATCAATAGTTAACCATCCATACTGTTCAGGCCAAGGAAAGTTGTTAGTCCAATTTAGAAGATATTTGGTATCCCTAAGGAACAGGGATATTTGGTATCCCTGGTTGCAACTTGGACAAATTCTCAATGGGAGAACCAATAACAGAGACTTGGTCTCCCCTTAGCATCGATTGACTTGTGGACCTTAGGTAAATGGTGAAAAATAGGAATCACCAGTTCCTTAACATAAAAATATTCAAAGGTCTTGAAGTCAATTATCCCTGAATCCATACCATCATCCATGATTTCCTTTAATTCCAATTGAAATATTCTTGTAGGGTCCCTTTATAGGGCTATATATATATATATATATATATATATATATATATATATATATATATATATATATATATATATATATATATATATATATATATATATATATATATTGAAGATTGGAGTAGCCATGTTAGTCCAGTAGATAGATGCTCGAAAAACAAAGTTTTGCAGTATATGCAGTGATACCTTTTTTGTTGGACTAACATAATATTTAAAAGACAAGCTTTTGAGAGTTTTCCTCTCTTCCTCAGGTCTGAAGCAATACTAGTCATTCTGATATAGATACACATCACATACAACAAATGGAAGGGAGGGAGGGGGGTGAGAGGGGTGTCATAAAAGCAGAGAATGTGTCTGAAGGAGAAAATAGCTGAGAATAGCCAGAAAGAATAAATAAATAGTGATGTCGTGAATATAAAAATTTGGGTTCGCGAACGGCGAACGCAAACTTCCGCAAAAGTTTGCGAAAGGGCGAACCGCCATAGACTTCAATAGGCAGGCGATAGTGATGGAAAAGTTGTTTCAAGGGGACTAACACCTGGACTGTGGCATGCCGAAGGGGGATCCATGGAAAATTACATAGTTGATGCAGTGTCTGGTTTTAATCCATAAAGGGCATAAATCACCTAACATTCCTAAATTGTTTGGAATAACATGCTTTAAAACATCAGGTATGATGTTGTATCGATCAGGTAGTGTAAGGGTTACGCCCGCTTCACAGTGACAGACCAAACTAGCCGTTCAACGCACCGCAAACAACCGCAAACAGTCCATTTGCACAACCGCAAACTCCCCATTTGCACAAGGTTGGATACCAAGCTAGCCATGTCCCATTCCTTGTCCTCACTTCAATAGGCAGGCGATAGTGATGGAAAAGTTGTTTCAAGGGGACTAACACCTGGACTGTGGCATGCCGAAGGGGGATCCATGGAAAATTACATAGTTGATGCAGAGTCTGGTTTTAATCCATAAAGGGCATAAATCACCTAATATTCCTAAATTGTTTGGAATAACGTGCTTTAAAACATCAGGTATGATGTTGTATCGATCAGGTAGTGTAAGGGTTACACCCGCTTCACAGTGACAGACCAAACTAGCCGTTCAACGCACCGCAAACAACCGCAAACAGTCCATTTGCACAACCGCAAACTCCCCATTTGCACAAGGTTGGCTACCAAGCTAGCCATGTCCCGTTCCTTGTCCTCACTGATGTCTTTGAAGGTCTCTTCCTCCACCCAGCCACGTACAACACCAAGGGTCCCCGAAAGGTGACGACAAGCCCCCTGGGATGCCTGCTGTGTTTGGTCTTCCACCTCCTCAAAGCCACCTTCCTCCTCTGACTCCTCTTCTTCAGACTCCTCTCTCTGTGTTGCCTCTCTCTGCCTTATTATATGGTGTGTTAAGTAGTACTATTCCTATCAGATTAATCCCTGTTACGTGCCCTATCAGGGGACGTGTATATGGCATCGATTTTAGGAACCGGGAGATGGAAAAAGATGCTTGGTCGGTCCTCCTACTTCAAATTTGGGGCACTGCACGTGCAATCTAATGTGCCATCAGATAGGAGTGGTGTGTTAAGTAGTACTATTCTTATCAGTTTAATCCCTGTTACGTCCCCTATCAGGGGATGTGTATATGGCATCGATTTTAGGAACTGGGAGATGGAAAAAGATGCACTCATTTCTTCCAACTGATGTGTAAATAACTCCTCTGACAGATCAAGTGAAGTGGCTGTGGTGCTAGTGTTGGTGGTGGCGGCAGGCGGGCGAGTGGTAACTTGAGAGGTGCCCGAAGCTAAGCTGGAGGAGGATGGTGCGTCAAGGTTCCAAGCGGAAGCTGTAGAAGATTGGGTGTCCTGTGTTAGCCAGTCAACTATGTCCTCAGAACTGTTCAAATTCGGGGTACATGGCCTCTGAACACTGGGCATTATTCTAGGGCCAAAGGGAATCACAGCACCACGAACACGACGGCCCCTGCGGGGTGGCCTGCCTCTGCCTGTCATTTTTTTTTTCAATTAGTGGTACTATGCGTGCAAGCTACTGTGACAACAGATATGAGTGGCACTCTGCACTGGCAGAAGTTGGCAGAGTAGACGCTGTAGGCCTGACACACACGCTTGCAGACAACTAACTGCTATTCAATCTATTACAGTCCAAAAATTTTTTTTTTTTTTTAAATGTACACTACTGTTACACCAGATATGAGTTGCACTGGGGTGACACTGTGTCCTGGCAGGCACTGAAATGCACACGTGTTAAGGAAACTGACTGCTATTATTTAACACAGTCAAAAAGTGTTGTTTTTTTAAATGTACACTACTGTTACACCAGATATGAGTTGCACTGGGGTGACACTGTGCCCTGGCAGGCAGGCACTGAAACGCACACGTGTGAAGGAAACCGACTGCTATTATTTAACACAGTCAAAAAAGTGTTGTTTTTTTTTTTTTTTAAATCTACACTACTGTTACACCAGATATGAGTTGCACTGGGGTGACACTGTGCCCTGGCAGGCAGGCACTGAAACTCACACGTGTGAAGGAAACTGACTGCTATTATTTAACACAGTCAAAAAAGTGTTGTTTTTTTTTAAATGTACACTACTGTTACACCAGATATGAGTTGCACTGGGGTGACACTGTGCCCTGGTAGGCAGGCACTGAAACGCACACGTGTGAAGGAAACCGACTGCTATTATTTAACACAGTCAAAAAAGTGTTGTTTTTTTTTTTTTTAAATCTACACTACTGTTACACCAGATATGAGTTGCATTGGGGTGACACTGTGCCCTGGCAGGCAGGCACTGAAACTCACACGTGTGAAGGAAACTGACTGCTATTATTTAACACAGTCAAAAAAGTGTTGTTTTTTTTAAATGTACACTACTGTTACACCAGATATGATTTGCACTGGGGTGACACTGTGCCCTGGCAGGCACTGAAATGCACACGTGTGAAGGAAACTGACTGCTATTATTTAACACAGTCAAAAAAGTGTTGTTTTTTTTTTAAATGTACACTACTGTTACACCACATATGAGTTGCACTGGGGTGACACTGTGCCCTGGCAGGCACTGAAATGCACACGTGTGAAGGAAACTGACTGCTATTATTTAACACAGTCAAAAAAGTGTTGTTTTTTTTTAAATGTACACTACTGTTACACCAGATATGAGTTGCACTGGGGTGACACTGTGCCCTGGCAGGCAGGCACTGAAACGTACACGTGTGAAGGAAACTGACTGCTATTATTTAACACAGTCAAAAAAGTGTTTTTTTTTTTAAATGTACACTACTGTTACACCAGATATGAGTTGCACTGGGGTGACACTGTGCCCTGGCAGGCAGGCACTGAAACGCACACGTGTGAAGGAAACTGACTGCTATTATTTAACACAGTCAAAAAAGTGTTGTTTTTTTTTTAAATGTACACTACTGTTATACCAGATATGAGTTGCACTGGGGTGACACTGTGCCCTGGCAGGCAGGCACTGAAACGCACACGTGTGAAGGAAACTGACTGCTATTATTTAACACAGTTAAAAAAGTGTTGTTTTTTTTTTAAATGTACACTACTGTTACACCAGATATGAGTTGCACTGGGGTGACACTGTGCCCTGGCTGGCAGGCAGGCACTGAAATGCACACGTGTGAAGGAAACTGACTGCTATTATTTAACACAGTCAAAAAAGTGTTGTTTTTTTTAAATGTACACTACTGTTACACCAGATTTGAGTGGTGGCACTGGGCAAGTGGGCACAGTATACGCTGTGAGTCTGACACACATGCTGGCAGGCAGGCAACTGCAATTAGATTACACAGGAAAAAAAAAAAGCAGACTGATGTTCTAGCCCTAAAAAGGGCTTTTTGGGGTGCTGTCCTTACAACAGAGATCAGATGAGTCCTTCAGGACTGTAGTGGACACTGAATACACTAGCCTAGCTATCGATTTCCCTATTAAATCAGCAGCAGCTACACTGTCCCTCCTCTCACTAAGAATGCAGCTTCCGAATGAATCTAAAATGGATGCTGTCCAGGAGGTAGGAGGGTCTGGGAGGGAGGGTCTGCTGCTGATTGGCTGGAATGTGTCTGCTGACTGGGAGGTACAGGGTCAAAGTATTACTCAATGATGACGAATAGGGGGCAGATCGAACATCGCATATGTTCGCCCGCCATGGCGAACGCGAATAAGCTATGTTCGCCGGGAACTATTCACCGGTGAACTATTTGCGACATCACTATAAATAAACAGAGGAGAGTAAATAGGCCAGATGAGAGGAAAAACAAAAGGAAAAAGAAACCAATATAGGACAATAAGATGAGAGATTATAGAAAGTTATAGTAGTGTGTGAGAAAGCCAGAGTCTACATTAAGTCCTTCATTTCTGGTATTGAAATGTGTGATCATTTTCATCTCAAACATCTTTCGTTCATCACCCCACCAAGGAATATTCAGCTAAACTCACAAAACTTATCAAAACATTTCCTAAACACATACAGCAAGAATTAGAAAATCTGGTACCTTCCAATCCTCAGATGGGTATCTTCTACATGCTGCCCAAAATCCACAAGCCAGGAAACCCAGGACGCCCCATTATAACAGGTATGGGAACACTCACTGAACAAATATCTGGCCTAATAGAAAACATTCTTAAGCCTCTTGTTATTAAGACTGATAGCTTTATACAGGACACTACAGACTTCCTTAATAAACTTAACCAGATAAATGAACTACCTGGAAACACTATACTAGTTACAATGGATGTGGAATTCTTATACAGCAACATCCCGCATAAGGATGGTATTGAGGCCTGCAGTAAGTTTCTCTCATCCCACCAACCAACACACAAATATGATAGTGCAACTATTGCCCAGCTTATAGAATTCATACTCACACACAACTATTTCAGTTTTAACAACAATTACTACCTACAAATGACAGGGACAGCGATGGGCACAAAAATGTCACCCCAATACACCAATCTTTTCATGGCGTACCTAGAATACAGATTCTTTTGTACTCAGCCCCACAAACCTTATACATATTATCATTACATTGATGATATTTTCATAATATGGACAGAAGGAGATTTCCACAAATGATTTAATTCATTTCACCCGTCAATAAACCTTAAAATTGACTTTTCAAATCATAGTGTGAACTTCTTGGACTGCACAATAACTGTCACCAATGGCATCCTTCATTCATCTATATACAGGAACCCCACAGACAGGTACAGCTACCTCCACAATTCCAGCTTCCATCCCAATCACACCAAACAAGGTATCATCTACAGCCAAGCTATCAGATATCACCGCATTTGCTCTGACACAAAAGACAGAGATCAGCACCTGAGTACACTGTCAGAGTCATTTAGGCAAAAGGGCTACAAGGAAAGGACAATATCTAAAAAAATCAAATCTGCCCTAAAAACACCACGGGAAAGGCTCCTACAATACAAAGAAAAGGAAAACAAAACAAGAACCCCTCTAGTAGTCACTTACAACCCTACTCTGGAATGAGTACGCAAAATTATTAAAGAGCTACAACCACTAATTTCAGAGGACCCCACACTCAAAAAAATATTTCCTGAACCCCCCATACTAGCATTCAAACAACCGCCTAACTTGAGACAGAGATTGGTCCGCAGCAAATTAACCACAGAACAGAAGCTTACACAGAATGGCACTGCACAATGCAACAAATCACTCTGCAAACTGTGTCAACATATATGTGACAACAACACAGCCAGACACAACAACGCGTCATATAATATTAAAGGATCCTATTCGTGCTCATCTGCTAATGTGGTGTACATGATACAGTGTACAGCGTGTGACAGAGGTTGCTACATTGGAGAAACTGGCCTAAAGCTGCATCTCAGAATGAATCTACACAGACACTCGATCAAAAACCACAAGGAAAATGAATATTGTACCCCTGTTGGTCATCCTCACTTCACCCAGACTGGTCACTCCATCCTTAACCTCAGGATTAAAATTCTTAAAGGGAATTTCAAAGACTCTCATGAACAAAAGACGTTTTAGATGAAAATGATCACACATTTCAATACCAGAAATGAAGGACTTAATGTAGACTCTGGCTTTCTCACACACTAGCATAACTTTCTATAATCTCTCATCTTATTGTCCTATATTGGTTTCTTTTTCCTTTTGTTTTTCCTTTCATCTGGCCTATTTACTCTCCTCTGTTTATTTATTCTTTCTGGCTATTCTCAGCTATTTTCTCCTTCAGACACATTCTCTGCTTTTATGACACCCCTCTTACCCCCTCCCTCCCTTCCATTTGTTGTATGTGATGTGTATATCAGAATGACTAGTATTGCTTCAGACCTGAGGAAGAGAGGAAAACTCTCGAAAGCTTGTCTCTTAAATATTATGTTAGTCCAATAAAAAAGGTATCACTGCATACTGCAATACTTTCTTTTTTTGAGCATATATATATATATATATATATATATATATATATATATATATATATATATATATATATATATATGTGTGTGTGTGTGTGTAACTGTCTTATTGCCTCATTGATATGATAATCTCTATCAAAGTCTACAATTGTACTCCCCTTATCTGATTGTTTAATGATAATATATCTTCTCTCTCTTTCAATTTCTTTAATCCTGCCTGTTTTTCCTCCTTCTGTCCCCCTTCTTACTAAGTTCTAACAAATCCTCCTCTACTCTTTTATGGAATACTTTTAACACTGACCCCCTACTTTTAATGGGATAGAAGATGGATTTTGGCCTAAATCCTATGTGGAAGTTTTTACCCAGATCTACACTAATGTTATCTCTTTCTAGTGCATATTAACTGAGAAAATCACTGGCTTTTTGACAATCAAAATAATCATACTGTACTGTTCATTCCACAGACTCCCTCCCATCCCTCATTTACTCCTCTGTGTCCTTATAATGTTTTTGAGGGTGAGATTACGTACAAATCTATTAAGATCTATTAATGTCTTCAATACGTTGAAGTCTGTGGAAGGAACAAAATTGAGACACAATTGTAGGACTCTTATCTCAAATGATGTCAAATCTACCTAAGATAAATGTATAAGTCTCAAATCTTTTTTTGTTCTGCTTGCCCTTCCTCTGGGATACTGTTCTCTCTGTGTTGGTTGTTTCCTGTCTCTCTGTTCTACTTTCTGTGTTCTTCTTATTCCTCCTTCTCCTCCTCCTCCCTGCTGAAAAGCTGGGGTTGTGGCTAAGTGATAGCCTACCCAAGCATTCTCTTGTATCGATTGCCATTCCTGGCTCTGCTCCTACTTTTCCTGAGTTTTAAAATGCCTATAGCGGAATATAATGTAATAGAAGGTTTCGGATTCCTTCAACTTCCTCCTCCTCATAGGAGGGGCCGCTGAACATAAAATCCACATAGCTCTGAATGTCCTTCTCTTTATTAGATTTTGGGTCAGTATCCGAGAATGTTACGTTTCTCCTGTGACTGCTCAGGTTTGGATTCACGACTGTTGGAAGATTCCTTCCATGCTTCCTCTGTATCTTCATTCTTCTGTTTGACTTGGTATTACAACGGTATATCCTGTTATTCACATAATCATCAGAATCCCTGGTGAACTATCTGAACATCAATTTATTGATGTTTCTCTTCATACTATTGTGAGGCAGCAACTGGTTAAGTATTGGATCACAACTGCAGAGAGAGTGTAACGTGGGAAAAATAGAACCACTAAGTTGTTTTTATGGTTCACTGGTTACAAGAGATGGCCTTGTAAAGCGTCGGATTGCTGACAGGCTGCTGCGGTGTGAGAACTTCCGGAGCTAGCGGTTTAAGCAACAAAGCCCTTGGCAAACAGTCTCTATCCCTTTGTTTTAAATCTGGAGCAGTTAATATGAGCCAGGTAAGAAGAAACTGGGTAGTGGAGAGGACCGCAACTGCGGTTAGGAGTCACAGAGTAAATCCGTGGTGAGCGGCAGGTTGCAGAGGTACAGTCACAAACTCCCAATAAGTTCCATAAAGCTGTTCTTTATTACGATGCAGGTTTTGGTGTGGAAAGTAAAGATCCTTTTACTTGATAATCCGATTTTAGGGTAAGGAAAATCAACTGGGAATCAGCCAAAGAATTTTAAGTCTAACAAACTTTACACTACTAAAACACAGCAATTATTGGCAGATTGCCAAGAGGATCATGGGGCTTTATAGAGGAGGCTTAAAGGAACAGGGCTCTAAACAGTCAGGGGCTGCACCACAGCCAACGGCCCAGGTTTGTTGGGATTAGATTGATGGAAACGTGAAATCAATCGTGAAGCATCCAAATGGGAGAAAGGTTCCCAGGAATCGTCTTTGGAGCTATAACCCCTCCAGCGCACCAAATACTGTAAAGTGCCTTTTTTTACCAACGTGAGTAGAGAATGGTGCTTATCTCATAGATGTCCTCATCAGTGATCAGTTGAGGCAAGGAAGAATCTGAGATCTGCTGTCTAGTAGGAATGTGTAGGGCTTGAGAAGAGAGACATGAAACGTTGAATGTATACAATAGGAATCAGGTAAATCCAACATGACAGCGTTTTCATTGACAAGACCCTTAATGACAAAAGGTCCAATAAAGAGTTGTGAGAATTTTTTACATAGTGTTTTTAGTTAGAGATGTTTGGTGGAAATCCAGACTTTGTCACCTATGGCATATGTAGGTGGTTTTCTTCTTTTACAGTCATAGTATTTCTTTTGTGTTTCTTGAGCTGATTTGATGTTGTCACGGAGTTAATGGTTAATGAGTTAATGGTCTCATCTACTTTGGGAGAACTGGTATAAGATGGAACGTACAATTGGAAAGTAGGGTGGAAACTGTAGTTAGAGAAAAACGCTGAACATTTGGTAGAAGCATTCCTTATTGTAAGTGAACTCCGCTGTATAGAGGCTATCCGACCACTGATCTTGTTGAGAGGAGCAGTAACAGCGGATGTATTGTTCTAACCACTGGTTAACTCTTTCTGTTTGCCCATTTGTCCGGGGTGGTAAGCAGTGCTACAACGATGTTCTATTTTGAGTTTAGAGCAGAGTTCTTTCCAGAATTTAGATGTGAACTGGGAACCGCGGTCTGAAATGATGATGTTAGGTATACCATGTAATCTGACAACTTCTTTCAAGAATAAACGTGCTGTCTCTGAAGCAGTAGGGAGTTTCCTATAAGGAAGGAAATGTGCCATCTTTGTGAAAAGATCCACTATAACAAGGATGGTATTAAAAGTGGAAGATGTAGGCAGATCAACGATGAAATCCATGCCAACGGTACTCCAAGGACGATCAGGGATCTGCAGGGGTTTGAGTAAACCGTATGGACGAGCCTTCTCCGGTTTTAGAATCGTGCATATATGGCAGGACTTCACATAATCTTTAATAGAAAGGGCAATATTAGGCCACCAATAGTTCCTACCTAAAAGCTCAATTGTTCTACCAACGCCTGGGTGACCTACTAGAAGCAAATCATGATGGTTACAGATAAGTTTATCTCTAATAGGTGGTGGAAGGTATATTTTATCATTATGACAGTACAGGCCATCATCTCGCCTTTGTAATTTGTCCTTGGGGAAGGTGTGATCTTCCATTTAAGATGAGTGTAAGGAATTATAGTCAGTTTGCGTGAGACCAATGAAATGATTTGGAGATAGTATTGTCTGTGTAGAGGGTTCAGAAGGAGGTGCCTTAACACATCTGGATAGAGCATCGGGGCGATAGGTGATGTGGAAATTGAACCTTGCGAAGTATAAACTCCATCTGAGCTGACGTGCGGAAAGGGTTCGGCTAGATTGGACGTACTCCAAGTTTCGGTGGTCCGTATAAATGAGTATTGGAATGGTTGTACCCTCAAGGAGATGTCGCCAATGCTCCAATGATTTTCTAATGACAACAAGTTCTTTTTCTCCAATAGAATAATTCCTCTCTGGAGAGGACATTAATTTAGAGAAGAATGCAACAGAATGAATGTGTTCTGTGGGAGAGGTCTGTTGAGACAATAACGCACCAACTGCATAATCAGATGCATCCACTTAAAGAATATATGGCAAGTCTGGGTTAGGGAAACGTAAAATGGGAGCAGTAGTGAAAGAAGTTTTCAGATGATCAAATTCTACTTGTGCTTCCTTGTTCCAAGTGAAAAGCGTATGGGAACTAGTGGGTGAAGTGATGGGTTTGACAATGGTCGAAAATCCTTTAATACATTTTCGGTAAAAATTGGCGAATCCAAGGAAGCGTTGAACCTCTTTTTTACAGGTAGGAGTGGGCCAATTGAGTATAGCTTCTACTTTATTGTCTTCCATCCGGAGTCCAGAAGGTGTGATTTGGTACCCAAGAAAAGAGAGTTCTGTGACATGAAAAGACATTTCTCAGGCTTAGCAAAAAGTTGATGAGTGCGTAAGCGATTTAAGACCCAGGTCAAATGCTTGACATGGTCTTCCAAATCTTTTGAGTAAATGAGGATGTCATCCAAGTATACCACCATACACACGTCCACCAAATCCCTGAAGATGTCATTTATGAAACGTTGGAACGTGGCAGGGGCATTACATAACCCAAAAGGCATCACAAGATACTCAAACAAACCTTTTCAGGTTCTGAAGGCAATGAGCCACTCATCGCCCTCACATATCCTAACCAGATTATAGGCACCTCTTAAGTCTAACTTCGTATAGATTTTAGCTTCACTAAGCCGTTCCACCATCTCAGGGATAAGTGGCAGAGGGTACCTATTTTTTACAGTCCTTTTGTTGAGTTGACGGTAATCAATGATTGGGCGGAGCGAGTTATCCTTGTCCTTGACAAAAAAAATTCCAGCACCTGCTGGTGAAGTTGATGGCCTAATGAAACCCTTCTTTAAGTTTTCATCTAGGTAGGTTTTCAAGTGATCCAGTTCTGGTTGTGATAAAGGATAGATGTGCCCATATGGAATGGTGGAGCCGGGTAGAAGTTCAATAGAGCAGTCATAGACACGGTGAGGTGGTAATGTCTCAGCCTCCTTCTTGTTGAAGACATCTAGATAATCCTGGTAAACCTCAGGTACAGTTGATTCAGTTATCTGGAGAAGCTTTTCATGGTGGTAGCAGTTTTCCAAGCAGTATTTTGAAAGTGAA
Organism: Bombina bombina; assembly: GCF_027579735.1. Taxonomy (NCBI): domain Eukaryota; kingdom Metazoa; phylum Chordata; class Amphibia; order Anura; family Bombinatoridae; genus Bombina; species Bombina bombina. The sequence goes on from NC_069500.1 coordinate 476,763,820, forward strand.
TCTACTTGCAAAGTCTCCCAGTTGATCCTTGGCTGATGACATTGTAGCCAAGATAAACCTAAGACAACAGGGAACAAAGGAGATGGTAGAACGTCAAAAGAAATAAATTCAAAATGACCAGTGGGAGTTTGGACCTTAAGAGGTATCGTTTGATGTGTGACAGTATTGACAAAAGAGCCATCAATGACACGAATAGACACTGGTCTTGTTTTCTTTTGCAAAGGGATTTTATTAGATTCAAATAAGTCAGCATCAATGAAATTTGAATATGCACCAGAATCAATAATGGCATTAGTTGGAATTGATTGATGATCCCACTGTGAGGAGAGAGATATAACACAGTAAGCAGAATCCATAATGTGATTTGAGAAACAGTTTTTTATAAAAGGAGACTTACTGGGTTTTTGACACTGCAGAGCAGGACAGTCTCTCACTGAGTGTGCAGGAGAAGCGCAGTACATGCAGAAATTTAACCTCTTCCTATGAAGCCTTTCTTCAGGCTGCAGAGGACCCTTAATAAATCCGATCTCCATTGGAATGGGAGCATCCTTATATGCAGTTGATGGTGAGAGGAATAAGAACGCTGAGATGGCTCGGAATGAGAGCGTTATGCACGCCTCTCTCTAAGGCGTCTGTCGATCTGAATAGTAAGCTGAATCAATGCTTGCAGAGACCTGGGGATGTCAGTATGAGCTAGCTCATCCTTGAGAGCATCATTAAGCCCTAATCTATATTGGTTGCGCTGTGCTACTTCACTCCATTTGGAATCTTTGGAGTACAGTTTGAATTCAGTGAGATATTTTTCTACAGGTCTATGACCCTGTTTCAGAGAGCGCATCAAATTCTCCATGGTTAGTTGTTTCTGTGTGTCTTCATACAATGTACTCATTTGAGAAAAGAAATCGCTGAGGTAACCAAGTATGGGGTCGTCATTTTCAAAGAACATGTCAGCCCATCTCCTGGGTTCATCCCTTAAAAAAGAAATCACGGTCATAACTTTAATCCTCTCGTTATGATATGTTTTAGGTCTCATTTGAAATAGTAAGTAACAAGAATTTTTGAATTGTCTAAAAGATGATCGTTCTCCCGAAAACCTGTCAGGCAAAGACACTTGGGGTTCAGGAGTGTTATCCTTCACTATAGCACGTAAGGTATCATTTTGCATTTGCAGCTCTCTTAACCCCTGTGCTAACTGATCTACACGTTGGGATAAGTTGTAGACCACATTAGGAAGCTCTGCTGGATCCATGGTAATGGCCAATAATTATGTGAGGCAACAACTGGTTAAGTATTGGATTACAACTGCAGAGAGAGTGTAGCGTGGGAAAAATAGAACCACTAAGTTGTTTTTATGGTTCACTGGTTACAAGAGATGGCCTTGTAAATGTCCTTTATCCAGGAAAACAACTTAAGTTTAAGTGAAAGGAGTTGTCTGCAAAGTAAAGCCTTAGGAATTACAACTTCTTCTTTGGTGTAACTTGGTCGTAGTAGTAGGAACAGATTAAATGCCAGACTTCTAGAGAAGACAGAGCAGGAAGCGCTGCAGCTCAGTTCAGTGTGTATGAACGCTGAAATAAACACTTACGGAGACTATTCGTGACGTCACAGGAGGGTGTGAGAGTTTCGACCAATAGGAAGTGTCGGATTGCTGACAGGCTGCTGCGGTGTGAGAACGTCCGGAGCTTGCGGTTTAAGCAACAAAGACCTCGGCAAACAGTCTCTATCCCTTTGTTTTAAATCCGGTGCAGGTAATATGAGCCAGGTAAGAAGAAACTGGGTAAAACTGGGTAGTGGAGAGGACAACAACTGCGTTTAGGAGTCACAGAGTAAATCCGTGGTGAGCGGCACGTTGCAGAGGTACAGTCACAAACTCCCAATAAGTTTCATAAAGCTGTTCTTTATTATGATGCAGGTTTTGTTGTGGAAGTAAAGATCCTTTTACTTGATAATCCGATTTTAGGGTAAGGAAAATCAACTGGGAATCAGCCAAATAATTTTTGTAGGAGCTTTGTTATAACGAACTTTACGCTACTAAAACACAGCAATTATTGGCAGATTGCCAAGAGGATCATGGGGCTTTATAGAGGAGGCTTAAAGGAACAGGACCCTAAACAGTCACATGACAACTATATACTGTATGTTTTAAGAGGCTATCTAGTTTACCATAATCCCCATGATTTAAAAATGTGTTCAAGTCCATTTGTACCTCTATAATTACAGCTCTTGCTTCTTTGAGTTTCTCCTCTTTATCAAAGTATTTTAGGAGGCAGATATTTACTTAGTAGCCATTCAGTGATTAAATTTCTTGTAGCGGTATACAAACTGTTAGCAAAGTGTCACCATCGATAAAGCTAAAGTCTGTTGACGCGAAATGGGGGTCGGAGGTATTTGTATCGAGTACACAGTACTAATTGATATCTTCCAGGTCTGTGGATTTAATTTTATACTTTTAAATAAAAGTTATGTTTTACTACTGAGGACTTGTTCGCAAGAATCTTTTTGTCGTATGTGCCACAGCACTTTGCTAACAGTTCGTATACCGCTACTTGACATTTAATCACTGAACGGCCACTAAGTAAAATATCTGCCTCTTAAAATACTTTGAGTTTTGGATGAGAGCACCTGGTGCAGGGAGCTGCAGGATGTGTATTTTTTCTCTTCCCTATCTGTGCTTTAAGGGGTTAAGTACTGGCAGATTTTATGAAGCAGGTGATGGTGGGAGTAACCCTACATTGAATTTCTCCTCTTTATATTTGATGATGAGACCCATGAGTCTTAATGAACATTCCATAAGAATGTCATTCCATTGTCTTATAACATTGTCATCAGTCAACACAAAAGAAGGAAGTTTTCTTAATATTAAGCCCCTAGGTATTATATCTATATCAAGGTACTTCTCAAGTGAGCGTTTGTCTCAAGATACCTGATATACTTTAATGAGAGCCTTTTCCATATGTTGAAAGGCATCTGCAATGTCCAGAGTATTATTACTTTTATTGAATATATCCTCTAATGAAGGTCTTGCACTGTCTAGGTCCTCTATACTTTTTAATGAATAAAACTATTGTGTTACCATATTGTATGAGCCCACAATTTCAGGGGCTTGAAAATAACAATTATATATGTATTTTTTTTTTCCTTTCCTTTTTCTTAATGTTGCTTATACACGCTTTTTTAAACAGGCCATTTTAGTACTGGAATCGAACACAGAAGGTAAGTATGATTGATCAAGCTTGCACGAAAAAGCCTCCTATATCGACTTTAAAATTACCATCTAGTTGGAGGATTAGCACACACATGTACCTGTATATAGATTAATATAAACACCGTCCATTAACTCACAATACAGACAAACTAAGTACTCATTTCTCTTCAAGGGTCGCAGTATCCATGGTTATTGTTCCTGGCTAGAGGGAAGTTTAGAAGCGCTGTACCCATCTGGACGATCTCCTGCTGGCTCTGTTATAAATCAGCAGAAACACTCTGCCAAAAGTCTTGCCAACGCTTCAGACTGCACAACATTTATTTCTCACTCTAATTTAGACATATCTTAATGTGGAGAGAGATGGGCTTGTGGCTATGATGCATTTTTACTCTATTAAACACCCCTGACAGGCATCCTTGCCTTCTTACTGGCGTCAACAACTTATGTTGTCTCAGCATCCACTGAAGTAAGAGTGCCATGTTGAAGTGGCATTGGGTATGATGTGGAAGAATTTGAGGAGAGACCATGGCAGTAGTTAGGTCTGGGGTGGTCATGGTGCTGGTTAAAATTGCAGATGCTATATTATTGGGGGAGGGGAATGAGATATGATTTGTCAGGTAGATAACTCACTACTGAATGGTTATAGTGAATAGGGACTTCTTTCATGCAACATTTTGATTAACATAAAGTTATTAAACACAATAAAAACATGTGGCCTTTGTTTGGAATGTATGTGATTGTAATATAATGTATATGTATGAGTACAAAGTATAGCAAGGATTCTGTTGAAATAAGCAAGGAGAAAATTGGATATTCCAAGGGAGTGATTCACTCATTGAATTTTTTATAGCAGGGCTATCTAGGAGATCAGCAGAAGGGCAAGTTACTCCATTATGTTCCATTTCCTCTTTAATTAGAAAATACCATCATTTTATCTGATGTTTCAGTTGGTTATCTGGGTAATGAGAGTTACCAAGTAATCTTCAGGGGATAATCTAAAATGAAATATTGTCCTGAGGGTGCCTATCAGTAGTGAGCCTGTGAACTCCCACAGTAAACGCATACTCTGTATAACTCTGTGAACTAAAATAGGCCCAAAAAAATAACAAATAACGTAAAAAAAATGTTCTGAAAATGTATAGTGAGGGAATTCAAAGAGAGGTCAGGAAGTGCTGTTCTACTGTTTTATGGGATTGCCTTCTAAGAAAATTGGGTTATAATAAGGAAAATAAATGGTACAAAGCAGGTATTGATAGTGCAAAAACTGAACTGGTCAAACAATTTTGTAACTGTGGGCAATCCTTTTTTTTTTTTTCAGTAACCACGTTAAACAATGGTAATGAGTGTGGAAATATGTTTTAGTGATTTGATTAATAACATGATGAACAAGTTTACTATGCATTTATGAAAAATACTTTAAGCCCTTACCTAACTTTTGTCTGGGGGCCCTGGTTGTTCTCAATATGCCCCTGATACACACACACACATACAGTGCCCTCCACTAATATTGGCACCCTTGGAAAATATGAGCAAAGAAGTCTGTGAAAAATTGACAATTTTTCAAAGCCTTCTCTGCTCATATTAATAATAAGCATATATTTTACCTTTAACATGTATGTATATATATATATATATATATATATATATATATATATATATATATATATAGACAAGCAGGAAATTGCACTCCCAATGACCAAAGTCCTTATGCCCTGGGTGCAGCAAACAAAATAGATAGAAATACAGGACAAGCGCACTCCAAGGGACTTATCAAAAATCACTTTAATCAGTGTTAACGTTTTCGGACGTAATATAGTCCGTCTTCAGACAAAAAAAAACAAAACTTTTTTGTCTGAAGACGGACTATATTACTTCCGAAAATGTTAACACTGATTAAAGTGATTTTTTGATAAGTCCCTTGGAGTGCGCTTGTCCTGTATTTTTATATATATATATATATATATATATATATATATATATATATATATATATATATATATATATATATATATATATATATATATATATAAACAGTATCTCACAAAAGTGAGTACACCCCTCATATTTTTGTAAATATTTTATTATATCTTTTCATGTGACAACACTGAAGAAATTACACTTTACTATAATGTAAAGTAGCGAGTGTACAGCCTGTATAACAGTGTACATTTGCTGTCCCCTCAAAATAACTCAACACACAGCCATTAATGTCTAAACTGTTGGCAACAAAAGTGAGTACACTCCTAAGTGGAAATGTCTAAATTGGGCCCAATTAGCCATTTTCCCTCCCCGGTGTCATGTGACTCGTTAGTGTTACAAGGTCTCAGGTGTGAATGGGGAGCAGGTGTGTTAAATTTGGTGTTATCACTCTCACACTCTCTCATACTGGTCACTGGAAGTTCAACATGGCACCTCATGGCAAAGAACTCTCTGAGGATCTGAAAATAAAATTGTTGCTCTAAATAAAGATGACCTAGACTAGAAGAAGATTGCCAAGACCCTGAAACTGAGCTGCAGCACGGTGTACAAGACCATACAGCGGTTTCACAGGACAGGTTCCACTCAGAACAGGATTCACCATTGTCAACCGAAGAAGTGGAGTGCACGTGCTCAGCGTCATATCCAGAGGTTGTCTTTGGGAAATAGACGTATGAGTGCTGCCAGCATTGCTGCAGAGGTTGAAGGGGTGGGGGGGTCAGCCTGTCAGTACTCAGACCATACATTGCACACTGCATCAAATTGGTTTGCATGGCTGTCGTCCCAGAAGGAAGCCTCTTCTCAACATGATGCACAAGAAAGCCCGCAAACAGTTTGCTGAAGACAAGCAGACTAAGGACATGGATTACTGGAACCATGTCCTGTGGTCCGATGAGACCAAGATAAACTTATTTGGTTCAGATGGTGTCAAGCATGTGTGGCAAAGGCAAGTGTCTACAGTCAAGCATGGTGGTGGGAGTGTCATGATCTGAGCCTGCATGAGTGCTGCCGGCATTGGGGAGCTACAGTTCATTGAGGGAACCATGAATGCCAACATGTACTGTGACATACTGAAGCAGAGCATGATCCCCTCCCTTCGGGGACTGGGCCGCAGGTCAGTATTCCAACATGATAACGACCCCAAACACACCTTCAAGACAACCACTGCCTTGCTAAAGAAGCTAAGAGTAAAGGTGATGAACTGGCCAAGCATGTCTACAGACCAAAACCCTATTGAGCATCTGTGGGGCATCCTCAAACAGAAGGTGGGGGAGCACAAGGTCTCTAACAACCACCAGCTCTGTGATGTTGTCATGGAGAAGTTGAAGAGGACTCCGTGGCAACCTGTGAAGTTATGGTGAACTCCATGCCCAAGAGGGTTGAGGCAGTGCTGGAAAATAATGGTGGCCACACAAAATATTGACACTTTGGGCCCAATTTGGACATTTCCACTTAGGGGTGTACTCACTTTTGTGGACAACGGTTTAGACATTAATGGCTGTGTGTTGAATTATTTTGAGGGGACAGCAAATTTACACTGTTATACAGGCTGTACAGTCACTACTTTATATTGTAGCAAAGTGTAATTTCTTCAGTGTTGTCACATGAAAAGATGTAATAAAATATTTACAAAAATGCGAGGGGTGTACTCACTTTTGTGAGATACTGTATATATATATATATATATATATATATACACTGTATATATAAATATATATATATATATATATATATATAAATATCTTATAAAAAAAAGATATATATAGTGTAACACTTTCGTTTAGTATGTTTACATGTATTTTGTGATACTTTTATTATAGTCCTAACACTTTGCTTCAGGTCACAAGTGTTGAGTTTGAGCGTAATACATAATTCACAACTTGTAATATGAGCGATGTTTAGTGCAGTCGCGCTATCCATTGAAAATATAGGGCGTGCTAAAGGGATGTTGCGCTAAACATTCTCTGGTAATTCTATTTTACCATGGACTTGTAATACTAGATTGTGCTCTAATCTTAGCGAGTCCCCACAATATTTATAGCGCACCCTGCGCTATCAATCGCTCTCCACTTGTAATCTAGGCCTGTATCAGCAATAAAGTAATACATTGCAATATATCTCCATACAAAATTAATATTTTAATACTAATTAAAAGTGTATTTATTTAGCAATGTTTGTCCCTCAAAAGCCCTGTCAAGCATTCTTATGTTATCTCCTTTGCTATCACAAATTAGGGGCAGATATAAATGAGCTCCTGCACATATCAAGCAATCATAGTATAGATTGTTGCAAAGTTAATGTTCTGAAGTCTGTATTTTAACATTTCCAACATATTTGGAACCATTGGAAAACTGTCATTTTCATATATAAATTACAAGCAAAATGCCTTGCTACTGCACACAACCATTTTAAAGAGTAATTCAACTTTGAGTTTAATGTCTTTTTAATATAGCAGCACTGCTTCTACACTCCTAAACAACCAATTAAAGTCTTCAGAGCCAGAATGGAGGCTCCATTGCTGAATATAATTTTTGGCATTCTCTGTTGGACGGTACTGTTTTTTTTGTTCTTCCTAAACACTGTGCATGCTCTTTTATTCAGGAGCTTGAAAAGTGCTGGCTACAGATCTTTCCATGGAAAACATGAATCAGCTTCCAAAGATGTTGCCACAAGATGACATTTGCAAGAGATTCAAATACTCTAATATAATCTTGAAGGCCAGCTGAGGTTGAAATTTGGGTTAAATTCAGAAGATGGAAAAAAAATAACTGAATTAGGAAACAAAGTGAACAGGAATTAGCTGACAGCACATCACAAGCACACTGATACTCAATGATGTTATACTAAGGTAAAAAAAAACTTGTAGAGCCACCAATACTGTTGCAATTGAAAGCATTTAGTTGCTGATCACAATCTTGTGCTTGTTTTTTCGCATTTAATGATTGATGAATCTCGGCCTGTATTGTCAGTGTGTTTTTCCAGTGATTCAGCCCTAAAATGTGTAAAATGTGTACTTCCAAAATAAAAACAGACATTTTCTATCTGTCTTGATAGTTTACTAGTTTTATAAACCAAATGTGCACGATCAAAATTAAACAAAATGGTGGCTTTGGAAGTTTAGCAATTACATCACAGGTTGAAGGGCCTCTGTGTATATTGATCCCTTTTAAAGAGATATGAAACCCAAAAATGTTCTTTTGTGATTCAGACAGAGCGTATCATTTTTAAAAAGTTTCCAATTATATTACCAAATTAGCTTAATTCCGCTGATATGCTGTGTTGAAGAGATACCTACGGAGGTGTCTGGATCATTATATGGCAGGAAATAGTGCTGCCATATAGTGCCATTGCAAATGGATAACATTCTTGCAAAACTGCTGCCATGTAGTGTTCCAGAAATGGTCTGGCTCCTAAGCATACGTCCCTGCTTTTCAACAAAAGGTACCAAGAGAACAAAGAAAATTAGATAATAGAAGTAAATTACAAAGTTGTGTAAAATTGCCTGCTTTTATCTAAATCTTGAAAGAAAATATTTGTGTTTCATATCCATTTAATAATGTGTAGTGATGCTAATAACATTTAGCATTTTTGTCATCCAATATGGCGGCAGGGGGAAATTTCAATGTGTTTTGCCCATGCACAAACCAGTGCTAGATTTGCAAACCTTTTGTGGCAATAATTAGAAAAGTGTTTTGCTGGGTTTATCAAGTCCTTTTAGCTGTGGAATTTGAAGAGAAAATGGCTCAAATGTGCTGTTTAGTATTGAAAATGATTATTATTATTATTTATTTATTATCAGAATAACATAATATTTAAATATATATATATAAGCCACAGTTAGCTTATGTATTTTATGTTTTACATTAAACTCAGACATCTATCTCCAAATATTTTTCTTTCTAAAATGAGTCTATAAATATAATACAAATAGCAACATTTTTAATATACTGTAAGCATAAAATAATATGTCCCTCAATTAAATTTTGGATAGAGAGCATTTGTAGCCTGCCATGTTCAAATAGTTTTATTTTCCTTTTAAATAAAGGACAAAACTTGAGATTATCTGGCAGCTCATGGGTTAATATACCCCGCCTCTAGATCCAGAAGGATGCACAGAAAAGGCAGGAGGGATTTTTTTAAGGGCTGAGCTTGCCCCCCTTTTCTCTCTCTCTTAATGAAAACAGTCTGTATTAGGCATAGACTTGAGAGACTATCTGAGCAGACAGAGGCTGCAGGAAATTGCAGGTCTGAAGAACACATGCAGTGCTAAAACATTCTGTTCTCTAACTAAATGTGTATTAACATTTGTAGGGAAAGCATCTATATATGTAACTGCATAGTTTTACATATCTCAAGACACAGCTGGCGTCTTGCTTGTCGGCAATATTTGTAACGCCTGGAATCTGAAACTCTTTGGTAAGTATGTTCCTTATATATTATATGCAATAAATGTTTACAAATTAGATAACTTGGCAAAATGTGAAAAAAATGTCTCTTTTTAAACTCTTAAACCATCAGGTTATGCCTTACTTTATTTAAATATTCACTAGAGTTTTGTGCAGAATTCCTTAAATATTCAGTATTGATTTCCTTTTTTTTTTTTTTCTCTTTTTCTAAACAGTTAAAAAAAATTGTTGTTTTTTTAATTCCATTGCTACACATATTATTACATATGCAGTTATTTTATTTTCATTTTTCTTGGACAAGTAAAATGTTTTATACTCTCACTGCAAAATAGCCAAACTTTTCATTAGATTCTTCAACATTCAGTTTGTATAGTGTTTCTAAAGTGAAGGGTTATAAATAACAATAGCATAAAAGGGAGTACAAAAGTATAAAAGGAATGAGACAAACATCTATAAAGCTAGATCCCTGCATCATTACAGTTTTCTACAGACCTGAAACTTTTTACTACTTTGTAAGCCTGGGGTCTGCTGCATTCTCTAGGGACACCTCTGTAACAAAGAACTAGACAGAACCCAGATGTGGCTGGTACAGCAAAAGCGTGGGGAGGTATTCAAAGGGTAAAACATTTGTGTATGGAAGACATTTCTTCCAGGGGCAGATTAGGCATAGAAAATTTTATTAGAATCATTCCATATATGTTAAATGATTTCCAGACAAACAAATACAAAAGGATATGATTTATGGACCATATGTAAGATGTTTTGGTCTTCATTTCTAGATGAATGCTTGCTCCACACATTTTTAGCTGTTGTTTCTGCCTCACAAATTAGTCTCAAACATAAAAAAAAATAGCAGCTATAGTTCTTCCTTTAAGACTGATACGCCAGTGTTCTAATCTTTTTTTAAATAAAGGGCTACATTACAGACTTGAAAGGTCTGTAAACCGATTTTATACATTTTATTATCTAAATTGAAGTATGTTCTTTATAAACACATTTTAAAAAAAATCTGTTAATTGGTAAAATACATTCCTCAAATCTACACTCAAAACCAGAGATCCACAGGTGTAGTAGAAATGTCAGACTTTTGCATGTTGAAAATAACTTATATATACCCACATTTACAAGAAATTATATTTCTGTTCTTCTTTAACAGAGTCCAGTTCAGCAAATAAGAATGGGATTCTCAATGACCTTATGTATTTACCTTGTGTTCACGTGTTCATTTTGTTTGGCAAGATATACTCACTCAGAATCAGACATCTCTGCAGGTAGTGGGGATGGTGAAGGTGGAACTACGGTATCTCCTACACAGAGCCATCAGCTTTTCAGCCTTACAACAGAAGTCCTTGGAACACATTCCAATGGAACATCCACGTCTCTTAGCATTCTTGAAAACATTACACAGTTTTTAAAAGAATACATGTTGCTTATCATTGTGGTGGGTTCTTTGGTGTTACTACTTATATTCATTGTGTGTGCAGCTGTAATTATGAGTCACAAACAAAAGGCTTCAGCCTATTACCCTTCCTCCTTCTCGCAAAAGGAGTATGTAAACCATGATGACATGGCTGGTGGAATTAAAGCTTTCAATGAAATTCAAGAGAAACCTCAAGATGCAAAGGTAGAAGAAGTTGTGGATTCCACCAAACAGCTTCAGGCAGATATCCTTAATGCTGCTCAGAATCTCAAATCTCCAACAAAGGGCCCAAATATAAGACAAGAACCACATCTTCAAACAAAAGAGACTCAAGAAGGACAGATTACAGAGGAAACAATAAAAACCCCCAAAGAAGACACTGCTAAAGCTCAGGAGGTTTCCCCATGTGAGAAAGTAGAGCAAACTCCATGTAACCAGGTAGAGGAACCAAAACCTGAAGAAAGTAAAGATAATGTTCCAGCTGAAGCAGTTTCTCAGAAGACTCAAGAAGAGTCCAAGGATCAGGTAGAAGAGGTGCCTCCTGCACCCTGTGATTGTGGCAATGAAAGTAACCCCAACCCATCTGAAGGACAAGAAACGCAACAGCCCTCAGATACCAGTGGGGTTTAATATAATAGAAATGTAAGAAAAGAACTTGGGTTCATATTAAGGTATTGACTTGGTGGGGTGGGGGTGTTAATAACATTAAGACAGCCACATATTAATGTAGAATCATAAAGTCAGCTGAAGCTGAACTTTTACACTTAACATTTTATGGCAACTGTGAGTTCCTCAGTGTTATGTAAATATTGTCAGAAATCAGAAGCAAAACCAAAGTATAATTAAATCAATAGCCTCAATAGTGTTACATTTTCTATTAAAAGGACATTGAACACAAACTTAAATGCTTTGTAAAATGTCTTATTAAAAATATAAATGCTGTTGCAATGAACATTTGTTATTTATTTTGCCAGCTACTGCTATAAAATATTGTGATAATTTCTGCTATGCCTATATCCCCACCCCCAGAGGGACTGAAGACCACAAATACATACAGCAGCTGTTCTGAGATTGTATACGGGACAATGCTACAATGAGTCTCAAATGTCAGTCTCTGATTGGCTGCAGCAAAGGAAATCAGAAGTTTCACCAGGCTTTTCAGGGGGTGTATACCTGTATTGTCCTGCAATATTAAACCCCTGCATATGTTTTCAAAATTAACATTGTTAATGCTTTTTAGACATTTTATATAAGTAGATTTTTGTAGTGCTTAATTGCTGACATATACTATGCATACATAAGCAAATGTATTTTAATGTCCTTTTAAATGTCATATTGTGTGAGATCACACATCCCATATGATTTATCTAGGGTTGAACTCATTAAAAAAAACATACATCTCAGGTGTAGTGGTAGATGTGATGTAAATCTGCTGTAACTTCATGATATCATATTAAATGTCATAGGCCTGTTCGCAAAGCTGTGTTTAAAGCCAACAAATAAACTAGCTCTAGAATCTAGATCATTATCTTCAGCTAGATTAAAAATTCAAAAAACATTTTAATAACTAAAAAAAAACAAATTATATATCTATTATTTATCTTTACAATTTTGTGACAGACAGGGCTATAATTACCATAGTCAACAATCATTTATGTAGACTAAAAACACATTGTTCATTTTTAAATGTTTCATTTTTTAAAGTCTTTATAGCCAATATTCAAGTGCAGTAATAAGCCTGCAGTTTTCAACATTAGTAAAATAAATATCTCTATTTTGGTCAAATACTTATTATTTGAAGAATTTCCTGTAATTTTTGATTGGCTAATATGCAGGAATACGTTTCTGGCAAGGGAGTGCATCTAAGCTCTAATTTGCCTACATGTTTCACCTGTTTACTGGGGTAGGACAAAACAGAATTAATAAAAATAAATAAACAGTTTTTAAAAAGTAGGGCCATTTGTTATTTTATTGTTAATAATTATGCCCCTTTAAACAGAAAGAAACTTTAGCCCTGTTCAGGAGATGGATAACTGTTAATATAGCAAATACTCATGTCAATTAATGGGATTTGGCATCTGAACCACCAAACTTTACAGGCCACAAAAAAAGTTGTGTTAAAAACAATTGAAAAAGTGACTATAATATGCATGTTGTTGTCAAAGGGACATGAAACCCAAACATTTTCTTTCATGATTCAGATAGAGAAAACCATTTTTAAAAAGTTTCCAATTTACTTCTCTTATAAAATTTGCTTAGTTCTCTTGTTATTCTTTGTTGAAGATATATCTAGATAAGTAGGAGCACTACATTACAGGAAATAGTACTGCGATCTAGTGCTCTTACTAATGTATAACATTATGCTGCCATATAATACTGCTGACGTGCACACTCTTCTGCTTATTTCCCTGCTTTTCAACAAAGGATAAGAAAACGAAGAACATTTGATAATAGAAGTCAATTGGAAAGTTGTTTAAAGTCATATGCTCTATCGGAATCACAAAATAAAATTATAGGGTTTTATGTCCCTTTAAAGTATTTGAACCTTCATTTTCTACAGGGAAATTGTATTAATTTAGAATCAGGGTACATTTTACCTATCAGGACTGAGGTAATGTAAGTCTCTTACATGTAAATTGTATATAAAGCCATATTTACCCCCTTTAATAGTAGAACTTTTCATTATTAAGTCCTTAAACAAAAGAAAATATATGAAGGACTCTAGAACATTTAGGTTAGATCCTTGCTGGCTCTGCTCAGAAATATGATGGTCAGTTTGTTTGTTTATTTATTTTAAATATACATTTTCAAAAATCAACTAGCATTACAGTTCCATTCCTTAAAAACACATTAGTTATGCTAATAATTATGAATAAATTCTGATTTTATGTTTTTCCCCCAAATTATTGCATGTCTGTAAAGATTTTAGAACTTCAAAAAAGTTACTAAACATCCATACTTGAAATAAATATATCCAGGATCCAGAGGCGTAACTAGAAACCACAGTGCCCAGGTGCACATTTGAAAATAGAAGTGAATTTAAAAGTGTCTTAAAATGACATGCTCTATCTGAATCATGTAAGTTTCATTTTGACTTTCCTATCCCTTTAACTTCAGTGGCCTCAGGTGTTTTTTCCTGCCCCACAAACACATAATCCGGTCAATCACAGTAGCGCCGGCACCTGCAAACCTATCTGGATGTGCCGTTGCTGTAGTTCATGTGAGCTTTCTGTGTGCTATGAAAATAACCATAGAAATTGTTAGAAACTACACCACTCATGTTTTAACAAGTAAGTGTATTTGTTTTGTACAATAAATCTATCAGTTTTAAAATAGGCATTTTGTTTATAGGAACTGACCATCATATTACCGAAAAGCCAGAATGCAAATGATAACTTATGACAGGAATACAGATGGGAGCTTTATCTCCTCTTATTACTGCAGTCAGCAGTTTTGTAAATACACTTACCTATGTTTGTTAAAAAAATAATAATACTGTAATAATAAAACCAGACCCAAAAGCATGACCTAATACAAAGTGAAGATTGTGCAATTCATATTTTCCTGCCTCTCACTGTGCCTTCCTGTTTCCTCTATGTTCAATTCCTGCCTACACTTTATTTCCTGCATTCATATTTTCCATCCTATTTCCCTTTGTGCCACCCTGACTCCCATTTGTGTTACTTTGTCTGAGCCATACTGTGTAACTGTTGTGCCACCCTATCCACCTATATTCTATCCTGTCTTTCCTTTGTGCCATCCTTATACCCTTTTGTGCCATCATGTCACCCCCTTATGCTTTCCATCCTCTTTATGCCATCCTGCCACATCTCTCCCTTTGTTTCCATCATATCCCCTGTGTGTGCCGTTCTGCCTTTCATTTTGTGCTATCATGCCTTCCCTTTGTGTTTTCAATCAGTTGTTTTATCCTGCCTAAACGTTGTGCCATCCTGTCATTCCATTTCTATCTTTATTCTCTCCCCTTGTTGCCATCATGTAACATATTTGTTCTATCCTCCTTTCCTTTATGCCATTCTTTCACTCCTTTACGTTATCCTGCTTTACCCCGTGCAATCCTGCGCTATGTTTGTGCCATCCTGCTTCTCCTTCGTGCCATTCACACACCCCTTGTAATATCCTATCACCACTTTGTGTCATGCTGCTTCACCTTTGTGACATACTGACATACCTTTGTGCCATTCAACCTCCCCTTTTTCTTTCCTCTCACCATTTCTGCCATACTGCGTCCCCTTCATACCATACTTTTACCCCTTTGTGTCATCCTACTTCCCTTTCTTGCCATCCTGCCTTGACCTTTGCTCTCCCTTTTTGTCTCCCAAGAGCTTGTTGGGCTTCAGCCCCTGGTTAAGGCCCATCTTGCACATTAAAGCAACATGAAATCCAAAAATGTTCTTTGATGATTCAGACAGAGCACACAATTTTAAAAAGGTTTCCAGGTCACACTTATTATTAAATTTGCTTTGTTCTCATGGTAGTCTTTGTTGAAAAGATTACCTAGGTAGGTAATGTGTGTACATGTCTGGAACACTACATGACAATAAACACTGCTGCCACCCAGTGCCCTTACAAACCTATAACATTGTTAAAAGCATTCCTGCAAAACTGCTGCCATGTATTGCTCCAGACACGTGCACTCTTCTGAGCCTATCTGCCTGCTTTTTAACAATGGATACCAAGAGGACTACGTAAATTTGACAATAGAAGTTAATTGGAATTATTATTTTTTTTTTAATTCTAAACTCTATCTGAATCAAGAAAGTAAAATATTGGGTTTTAGAAACTTCAGAACTGTTAATGAGACTATTTAATTATTATTTGTACAGTTTTATTTTGTATTCTCAAGAAGCAATTTGATTTTACTGAATTCTATGAAATTATAAGAGTTATAGCATTAAAATAAAAATGTAACAGTACTTAGGAATCAACTATTTTACTTTAGATTTGTGGATATTTATTAATATCATTTATTCAGGTACTATGGGGTTTTGTATTACTCAGAACTGTATTTTATATTGTGTGTTCATTCACAAACTGTCTCTGTAACCAGCCATTTTTGTTGTTGCTTGTGAACAAGTGCCTTGTAAATTAATAAAGTAACTCAAACCCCTTTTCTTTTTAAGATGTGCAGATTTCAGTAAACTTTTAATTTCAGTTCTCATAAACCACTGGAGGTCATGTGATTGGACATAGCCATATGTACCTAGGGTTGCCACCTCAGCCATGTTTTCCTGGACACTTATGAGTTATACATGCTGCAGGGTGTGCAGAGAGGGTCATGAATAGTGCTGTTCAGTGTCACTATTTATGTGCTGTCCAATGATCACCCTGCAGCATGTACAACTCATAAGTGTCCAGGAAACCATGGCTGAGGTAGCAACCTTATATGTGCCTTATGCCTAAACTTCCTTGCATCTAAGCATTTCCCTCTTTCATTGGCAAGTAAGGTAGAGATCATAAGGTAAGTTCTAACCTTTATGGATATCTACTTGTTATAATCTAGGTACAGATAAACCTCCCCTGGAAGACTGTGCAAGATTGTGTAAACAATAGGAAACACAGAAGACAAATGCCAATGTCCGTTACTTTTTCTGTTACTTTTCAAACTGTCCAATCATATCCTGCCGTTCATCTTGCTTATGGAGGATCTGTGTTCACAGATATGTAGGTGGTCACATGGTTTCAAGGGACCTTTCAGAGCGCATTCAGCTAGGCATTGTGCTCCAAATGAGCAGTGGTCCTCTCCCAAAAGTCCCTGGATAAATCCAACAACATTTATTGAAAATAATTAGCATAAAATGTTCTTTGTTTACACATATAATGAAAGCTGGCACAGCATCCCAAAACTTTCAAGTATTTTTGAGTGAATAATCTGTCACGGGAAGAAGAGTGAATCAGGAAATCCTGCAGAAAAAATGCATATATGTATTGCATGTTTGCAAATCCTTACTATTAATATTATTATCGTCATCATTATTTGTAACATGCTAACAGATTGTACAAACCTATACATGTTAATAGACAAGACAGGCACGCATTCCTCTCCATGCATTAAAGGGACAGTCTAGTCCAAAAAAAACTTTCATGATTCAGATAGGGCATGTAATTTTAAACAATTTTATCATTTACTTTTATCACCAATTTTTCTTTGTTTTCTTGGCATTCTTAGTTGAAAGCTTAAATTAGGAGGTTCATATGCTAATTTCTTAGACCTTGAAGGCCGCCTCTTAAGAATGCATTTTAACAGGTTTTTCACCACTAGAGGGTGTTAGTTCATGTTTTTCATATAGATAACACTGTGCTCGTGCACGTGAACTTACCTGGGAGCCATCACCGATTGGCTAAACTGCAAGTCTGTCAAAAGAACAAATAAAGGGGCAGTCTGCAGAGGCTTAGATACAAGATAATCACAGAGGTAAAAAATATATAAATATAACTGTGTTGGTTATGCAAAACTAGGGAATGGGTAAACAAGGGATTATCTTTTAAAACAATAACAATTCTGGTGTAGACTGTCCCTTTAAATGTCACACTGCCTTACCTGAGGTAAAGGTAAATTAAAAAAAAAAAACTCTGGCAGTGCACTTTATAGATCCCTGCCTCTGTCACAGACTGGACTCCACCCACTCTCTATCTCTGGCCTAGCCTTAAAAGGCAGCAGAACCAACCCCCTCAACCCTCTCTGGCATAGCCAGCCTAATTGGTTGGGCAATATTCTTTATAACTTTTGTTGGACCAGTCCACTCTTGTAGACTAAGCCCCACTCCCAATTCTACACAAAACCATACACTTCCCCAAAATTATTTCAGGATCCATCTTAGAACTAACACATTTGTTCATTTTATAATATACTTACAAGGACAACACAATGTACTTTTAACCCATTCCATATCAGTTTGCAGCATTAATGTATTCAAACTCTCAGGATCTCATAAAATGTTGGTAGAGTTTAAGCATTGTCTGAAGCCACTTAAAAAGCGTGTGAAAACTGGGTATTCTAATAGAATCTAACACATTGAATTTAAAAACCTAAGGCAGTTTCAATAGATCATCAAATCGATAGGACTAAACCCTGATATATATTTTCCTTTAAAAATGAAAGATTATTCCCACAAATTGCTATTTTCATTAAAATAAAATATTCACAATTATGGAGATGTAAGGGTGCACTCAGTCCAGAAAAGAAGCTAAAATCACCAATACGTATTCCAATGCTATTATGCATGCAAGGCATTTCCTCGCAACAACACTGCTCAGGCATTAAGAAACAGAAACAAATAAAAGCACAGAGGGGCATTTTATAGTATAGTATGCCAAGTATCAGTAAATTTTGCACTGATTCACCTTGTAATACAAATAAAAGTACATCTAGGTGATATCCTAACAAATCCAGAATTAGTGATTATTAGCAAATAAAAATGTAAAATATATCACTATATCAAAGAAATACCCACAATTTGATTGTATATCTTGAAAGCATTTCTAGACCTACCACTGATAGTTACATGACATGACTTGTTTACCATGTGACTAAAACAACAAAAACTAATAACATAGCTAAATAAAAATAACCAATTACAAGACACAGATATTGTGATATATATATATATATATATGCACACACGTATGTGTGTGTGTGATATACACTCACCAGCCACTTTATTAGGTAAACCTGTTCAATTGCTTGGTAGCACAAATTGCTAATCAGCCAATCACATGGCAGCAACTCAGTGCATTTAGGCATCTAGACATGGTGAAGATGACTTGCTGAAGTTCAAACCGAGCATCAGAATGGGGAAGTAAGGGGTTTAAGTGACTTTGAACTTTTTGGCATGGTTGTTGGTACCAGACAGGCTGGTCTGAGTATTTCAGAAATTGCTGATCTACTGGGATTTTCATGCACAACCATCTCTAGGGTTTACAGAGAATGGTCCAAAAAAAAGAAAATATCCAGTGAGCGGTAGTTGTGTGGATGAAAATGCCTTGTTTATGTCAGAGGTCAGAGGAGAATGGGCAGACTGGTTTGAGATGATAGAAAGGCAACAGTAACTCAAATAATCACTCGTTACAATCAAGGTATTCAGAATACCATCTCTGAACGCACAGCACGTCGAACCTTGAAGCAGATGGGCTACAGCAGCAGAAGACCACACTGGGTGCCACTCCTGTCCGCTAAGAACAGGAAACTGAGGCTACCATTTGCACAGGCTCACCAAAATTGGACAATAGAAGATTGGAAAAACATTGCCTGGTCTGATGAGTCTCAATTTCAGCTACGACATTCAGATGGTAGGGTCAGAATTTGGCGTAAACAACATGAAAGCATGGATCCATCCTGCCTTGCATCAACGGTTCTGGCTGGTGGTGGTGGTGTAATGGTGTGGGGATATTTTCTTTTTTACACTTTGGGCCCCTTAGTACCAATTGAGCATTGTTTAAATGCCACGGCCTACCTGAGTATTGTTGCTTACCATGTCCATCCCTTTATGACTACAGTGTACCCGTCTTCTGATGGCTACTTCCAGCAGGATAATGCACCATGTCACAAAGCTCAAATCATCTCAAAATGGTTTCTTGAACATGACAATGAGTTCACTGTACTCCAATGGCCTCCACAGTCACCAGATCTCAATCCAAAAGAGCACCTGTGGGATGTGGTGGAACGGAAGATTCACATCATGGATGTGCAGCCGACAAATCTGCAGCAACTGCGTGATGCTATCATGTCAATATGGACCAAAAGAGATTTTCAATCCACAGTTTATGTAAATACACTATGACCATAAGTATGTAGACAACTGACCATCAAACCTGTATACTTTTGTTGGACATCCCATTCCAAAACTATGGGTATAAATATGGGGTTATATTGCAGCTATAACAGCCACTACTCTTCTGGGAAGGTTTTCCATAAGTGTGCTAAGTGTGTCTGTGACCTGTCAGCCAAAAGAGCATTTGTGAAGTCAAGCACTGAGGTTGGACATGAAGATCAGCTTGCAATCAGTGTTACAATTCATCCCTAAAGTGTTCATTGGGGTGAGGTCAGGACTCAGTGCAGACTACTCGAGTTCCTCCACACCAAATTTGTGAAACCATGTCATCTTGGACCTTGCTTTGTGCACAGGGGCAGAGTCATGGTGAAACATGAAAGGGTCTTCCCCAAATTGTGGCAACAAAGTCTTTGTATACCTTAACATTAAGATGACCTTTCACTGGAACAAAGGGGCCTAATTCAAACAGTCTCAGACCATTATCACTCTTCCACCAAACTTTACAGTAGGCACTATGCAGTGTAGGTAGCGTTTTCCTGGCATCCGCCACACCCAGATTCTTCCCTCAGACTACCAGATAGTGATGCATGATTCATCACTCCAGAGTACACATTTCCACTGCTACAGAGTCCTGTTATGGTGTGCTTTACATCACTCCAGCCAAAGCTTGGAATTGCGCATGTTGATATGAGGCTGGTGTAAAGCAGCTCAGCAATGAAAAAACAGAATTTATGCTTACCTGATAAATTACTTTCTCCAACGGTGTGTCCGGTCCACGGCGTCATCCATAACTTGTGGGAATATCTCTTCCCCAACAGGAAATGGCAAAGAGTACAGCAAAAGCTGTCCATATAGTCTCTCCTAGGCTCCGCCCACCCCAGTCATTCGACCGACGGACAGGAGAAAAAACAGGAGAAACTATAGGGTGCCGTGGTGACTGTAGTTAAAGAAATACATTTATCAAACCTGATTAAAAAACCAGGGCGGGCCGTGGACCGGACACACCGTTGGAGAAAGTAATTTATCAGGTAAGCATAAATTCTGTTTTCTCCAACATTGGTGTGTCCGGTCCAGGGCGTCATCCATAACTTGTGGGAACCAATACCAAAGCTTTAGGACACGGATGAAGGGAGGGAGCAAATCAGGTTACCTAAACAGAAGGCACCACGGCTTGCAAAACCTTTCTCCCAAAAATAGCCTCCGAAGAAGCAAAAGTATCAAATTTGTAGAATTTGGCAAAAGTGTGCAGGGAAGACCAAGTCGCTGCCTTACATATCTGATCAACAGAAGCCTCGTTCTTGAAGGCCCAAGTGGAAGCCACAGCCCTAGTAGAGTGAGCTGTGACTCTTTCAGGAGGCTGCCGTCCGGCAGTCTCATAAGCCAATCTGATGATGCTTTTCAGCCAAAAGGAAAGAGAGGTAGCAGTAGCTTTTTGACCTCTCCTTTTACCAGAATAGACGACAAACAGAGAAGATGTTTGTCTGAAATCCTTTGTTGCATCCAGATAAAACTTTAAAGCACAGACTACATCTAAATTGTGTAACAAACGTTCCTTCTTTGAAACTGGATTCGGACACAAAGAAGGCACAACTATTTCCTGGTTAATATTCTTGTTGGAAACAACTTTTGGAAGAAAACCAGCTTTTGTACGCAAAACGACCTTATCTGAATGGAACACCAGATAGGGCAGAGTACACTGCAGAGCAGATAACTCAGAAACTCTTCTAGCAGAAGAAATAGCAACTAAAAACAAAACTTTCCAAGATAACAACTTAATATCTATGGAATGTAAAGGTTCAAACGGAACCCCTTGGAGAACTGAAAGAACTAAATTTAAACTCCAGGGAGGAGTCAACGGCCTGTAAACAGGCTTGATCCTGACCAAAGCCTGAACAAAGGCTTGAACATCTGGCACAGCTGCCAGTCGTTTGTGTAACAAGACAGATAAAGCAGAAATCTGTCCCTTTAGAGAACTCGCTGATAATCCCTTATCCAAACCCTCTTGTAGGAAGGAAAGGATCCTAGGAATTTTAACCTTACTCCAGGAGAATCCCTTGGATTCACACCAACAGATATATCTTTTCCATATTTTATGGTAAATCTTTCTAGTTACAGGTTTTCTGGCTTGTACCAGAGTATCTATCACAGAATCCGAAAACCCACGCTTAGATAAAATCAAGCGTTCAATTTCCAAGCCGTCAACTGGAGAGAGACTAGATTTGGATGTTCGAATGGACCCTGTACCAGAAGATCCTGTCTCAAAGGTAGCTTCCATGGTGGAGCCGATGACATATTCACCAGGTCTGCAAACCAAGTTCCCACTCCCCCGGATGAAATGTCTGACGACTCAGATAATCTGCCTCCCAGTTTTCTACTCCTGGGATGTGGATCGCAGATAGGTGGCAGGAGTGATCCTCCGCCCATTTTATGATCTTGGTCACTTCTCTCATCGCCAGGGAACTCCTTGTTCCCCCCTGATGGTTGATGTAAGCAACTGTCGTCATGTTGTCTGATTGAAATCTTATGAATCTGGCCTTTGGTAGCTGAGGCCAAGCTTTGAGAGTATTGAATATCGCTCTCAGTTCCAGAATGTTTATCGGGAGAAGAGATTCTTCCCGAGACCATAGACCCTGAGCCTTCAGGGAGTCCCAGACCGCGCCCCAGCCCACTAGACTGGCGTCGGTCGTGACGATGACCCACTCTGGTCTGCGGAAGCTCATTCCCTGGGACAGATGATCCTGGGTTAGCCACCAACGTAGTGATTCTCTGGTCTTCTGATCTACTTGGATCACTGGAGACAAGTCTGTATAATCCCCATTCCACTGTTTGAGCATGCACAGTTGTAATGGTCTTAGATGAATTCGCGCAAAAGGAACTATGTCCATTGCTGCAACCATCAATCCTACTACTTCCATGCACTGAGCTATGGAAGGTCGTGGAACAGAGTGAAGAACTTGACAAGCGTTTAGAAGCTTTGACTTTCTGACATCTGTCAGGAAAATCTTCATTTCTAACGAATCTATTATTGTCCCCAAGAAGGGGACTCTTGTCGACGGAGACAGGGAACTTTTTTCTATGTTCACCTTCCAGCCGTGAGATCTGAGAAAGGCCAGAACAATGTCTGTGTGAGCCTTTGCCTTTGAAAGAGACGACGCTTGTATCAGAATGTCGTCCAAGTAAGGTGCCACTGCAATGCCCCTTGGTCTTAGAACCGCTAGAAGGGCCCCGAGTACCTTTGTGAAAATCCTTGGAGCAGTGGCTAGCCCAAATGGGAGAGCCACAAACTGGTAATGTTTGTCCAGAAAGGCGAACCTTAGGAACTGGTGATGATCTTTGTGGATAGGAATATGTAGATACGCACCCTTTAAATCCACGGTAGTTATAAATTGACCCTCCTGGATTGAGGGTAAAATCGTTCGGATAGTTTCCATTTTGAACGATGGTACTTTGAGAAATTTGTTTAGAATCTTTAAATCTAGAATTGGTCTGAAGGTCCCCTCTTTTTTGGGAACTACAAACAGATTTGAGTAAAAACCCAGTCCTTGTTCCACCGTGGGAACTGGGTGTATCACTCACATTTTTAACAGGTCTTCTACACAATGTAAGAATGCCTGTCTCTTTATTTGGTTTGAAGATAAGAGAGACATGTGGAACCTTCCCCTTGGGGGTAGTTCCTTGAATTCCAGAAGATAACCCTGAGAAACTATTTCTAGTGCCCAGGGATCCTGAACATCTCTTGCCCAAGCCTGAGCGAAGAGAGAGAGTCTGCCCCCTACTAGATCCGGTCCCGGATCGGGGGCTGCTCCTTCATGCTGTTTTGGTAGCAGCAGCAGGCTTCTTGGCCTGTTTTCCCTTGTTCCAGCCTTGCATCGGTTTCCAAGCTGGTTTGGTCTGTGAAGCGTTACCCTCTTGTCTAGAGGCTGCAGAGTTGGAGGCCGGTCCGTTCCTGAAATTGCGAAAGGAACGAAAATTAGACTTATTCTTGGCCTTGAAAGGCCTATCCTGTGGGAGGGCATGGCCCTTACCCCCTGTGATGTCTGAGATAATCTCTTTCAACTCTGGTCCAAACAGGGTTTTACCCTTGAAAGGGATATTAAGCAACTTTGTCTTGGAAGATACATCCGCTGACCAAGACTTTAGCCAGAGCGCTCTGCGCGCCACAATTGCAAACCCAGAATTTTTCGCCGCTAATCTAGCTAACTGCAAAGCGGCATCTAAAATAAAGGAATTAGCTAACTTAAGTGTGTGTATTCTGTCCATAACCTCCTCATACGGAGTCTCTCTATTGAGCGACTTTTCTAGTTCCTCGAACCAGAACCACGCTGCTGTAGTGACAGGAACAATGCACGAAATAGGTTGCAGGAGGTAACCTTGCTGAACAAAAATCTTTTTAAGCAAACCCTCCAATTTTTTATCCATAGGATCTTTGAAAGCACAATTATCCTCGATAGGAATAGTAGTGCGCTTGTTTAGTGTAGAAACTGCCCCCTCGACCTTAGGGACTGTCTGCCATAAGTCCTTTCTGGGGTCGACCATAGGAAATAATTTCTTAAATATAGGAGGGGGAACAAAGGGTATGCCGGGCTTCTCCCACTCCTTGTTCACTATGTCTGCCACCCGCTTGGGCATAGGAAAAGCGTTGGGGTGCACAGGAACCTCTAGGAACTTGTCCATCTTACACAATTTTTCTGGAATGACCAGGTTGTCACAATCATCCAGATTAGATAACACCTCCTTAAGCAGTGCGCGGAGATGCTCTAACTTAAATTTAAATGTCACAACATCAGGTTCTGCCTGTTGAGAAATTCTACCTGAATCTGAAATTTCCCCATCTGACAAAACCTCCCTCATGGCCCCTTCAGAATGGTGTGAGGGTATGACAGAGCAATTATCATCAGCGCCCTCCTGCTCTACAGTGTTTAAAACAGAGCAATCGCGCTTTCTCTGAAATGCAGGCATTTTGGATAAAAAATTAGCTATAGAGTTATCCATTACTGTCGCCAATTGTTACATAGTAACAAGCATTGGCGCGCTAGAAGTACTAGGAGTTTCCTGCGCGGGCAAAACTGGTGTAGACACAGAGCGAGATGAAGTAGAACTATCTTTACTCTCTTCATCTGATGAATCATCTTGGGCAACTTTACTATCTGTGGCAGTACTGTCCTTACTTTGTTTGGACGCTATGGCACAATTATCACACAATTTGGAAGGGGGAGACACATTGGCTTCCATACATACAGAACATAGCTTATCTGAAGGTACAGACATGTTAAACAGGCTTAAACTTGTCAATAAAGCACAAAAACCGTTTTAAATTAAAACCGTTACTGTCTCTTTAAATTTTAAACAGGGCACACTGTATTACTGAATATGTGAAAAACAATGAAGGAATTGTTCAAATTTTACCAAATTTTCACCACAGTGTCTTAAAGCATTCAAAGCATTGCACCCAAATTTTCAGAGCTTTAACCCTTAAAATGAAGAAACCGGAGCCGGTTACAGATTTAACCCCTCTACAGTCCCAGCTACAGCCTTTGCTGCGACTTTACCAAACCCAGAGGGGAATACGATACCAAATGACGCCTTCTAGGAACCTTTTCAACTACTTTCAGACCCCCACACATGCAGCTGCATGTCCTGCTCTCAAAAGTAACTGCGCAGTAATGGCGCGAAAATGAGACTCAGCCTACTACAGTGAAGGCCCTTCCTGACTGAAAAGGTGTCTAAACCAGTGCCTGACGTTAAAAAACGTTCCCCAAAGTTTATAAGTGTGAAATTCAATCTCAATCTGTATAAAATGCCCAAATAAAGCAATCGATCTTGCCCATAAAAATGTCTACCAGTTTTATAGCCCATATTAAGCCCTTTATTCTGTTTGAGACTAAGAAAATGGCTTACCGGTCCCCATGAGGGGAAATGACAGCCTTCCAGCATTACACAGTCTTGTTAGAAATATGGCTAATCATACCTTAAGCAGAAAAGTCTGCTAACTGTTTCCCCCAACTGAAGTTATTTCATCTCAACAGTCCCATGTGGAAACAGCAAACGATTTTAGTTACTGCTGCTAAAATCATATTCCTCTCACAAACAGAACTCTTCATCTTTTTCTGTTTCAGAGTAAATAGTACATACCAGCACTATTTTAAAATAACAAACTCTTGATAGTAGAATAAAAACTACAACTAAACACCACATACTCTTAACCATCTCCGTGGAGATGTTGCCTGTGCAACGGCAAAGAGAATGACTTGGGTGGGCGGAGCCTAGGAGGGACTATATGGACAGCTTTTGCTGTACTCTTTGCCATTTCCTGTTGGGGAAGAGATATTCCCACAAGTTATGGATGACGCCGTGGACCGGACACACCAATGTTGGAGAAATATAATTTATGATTACCTGATAAATTAATTTCTTTCATGGTGGTGAGAGTCCACAATCCATTAATTCTGTCAATTATAGGAGGAGGCAAGGATCTCAAATTCCAACAGCCCTTAAAACACCTCCCACCTTACTGGAATCTAGTCTGATGTATAGCCAACCCAAAAAATAAGAAGGTAGGAAAAGAAATAAGCAAGACAAAAAGGAGCATGGAAAAAATATATGAATACTTGAACCGCCAAAAAAAACGATCAAAATATAGAAAATATTGGGTGGTGGCTTGTGGACTCTCACACCATGAAAGAAATTAATTTATCAGGTAAGCATAAATTATATTTTCTTTCATAAAGGTCATGAGAGTCCACAATCCATTACTCCTGGGAACTAATACCCAAGCTGTGGAGACCATTAGTAATTTGAGCAGGACCAGGCTAATTATACTATTCCAATTAGACTGAATGATTAGTTTTTTGTTTTTTTTACATGCAGAAAAAAACAAAATTTATGCTTACCTGATACCTGATTTCTTTCTTTCTTGATACGGTCCACGGATCATCTATAATTACTATTGGGAATATCACTCCTGGCCAGCAGGAGGAGGCAAAGAGCAACACAGCAAAGCTGTTAAATATCACCTCCCTTCCCTCCAACCCCAGTCATTTGACCAAAGTAAAAGGAGAGAAAGGAAGTAACAAGGTGCAGAGGTGCCTGAGGTTTATAATACAAAAAAAACCTGTCTAAATAAACAGGGAGGGCTGTGGTCTCACCGTGTCAAGAAAGAAATACATTTATCAGGTAAGCATAAATTTCGTTTTCTTTCTAATGACACGGTGAGTCCACGGAACATCTATAATTACTATTGGGAATCAATACCCAAGCTAGAGGACACAGATGATAAGGGAGGGACAAGACAGGGAACCTAAACAGAAGGCACCACTGCTTGAAGAACCTTTCTCCCAAAAGAAGCCTCAGCCGAGGCAAAAGTATCAAATTTATAGAATTTTGAAAAAGTGTGTAGAGAGGACCAAGTTGCAGCCTTGCAAATCTGTTCCACAGAAGCTTCATTTTTGAATGCCCAGGAAGAGGAAACAGCCCTCGTAGAATGAGCCGTGACCCTCTCAGGAGGCTGCTGTCCAGCAGTTTCATAGGCCAAGCAAATTATACTCTTCAGCCACAAAGAAAGAGAAGTAGCCATAGCTTTCTGCCCCTTACGTTTCCCAGAGAAAACTACAAACAGAGCAGAAGACTGGCGAAAATCCTTAGACACCGGTAGATAGAATTTCAACGCACGCACCACGTCTAGGTTGTGCAGCAGACGTTCCTTATGAGAAGATGGGTTAGGACACAAAGAAGGAACAACAATCTCCTGATTAATGTTCCTATCAGAATCCACTTTAGGGAGAAACCCTAACTTAGTACGCAAAACTACCTTATCCGAATGAAAAATAAGGTAAGGAGATTCAAACTGCAATGCCGAGAGCTCTGAGACTCTACAAGCAGAAGAAATAGCAACAAGAAACAAAACCTTCCAATATAACAACTTAATATCTAAGGAATGCATAGGCTCAAACGGAGCCTGCTGAAGAACTTTAAGAACAAGGTTAAGACTCCAGGGAGGAGTAACAGGTTTGAACACAGGCCTGATGCTGACCAAGGCCTGACAGAACGATTGCACGTCTGGTACATCCTCCAGACATTTATGTAACAAAATAGACAAGGCAGAAATTTGACCCTTCAAGGTACTTGCCAATAAACCCTTCTCCAAACCCTCTTGGAGAAAGGACAGAATTCTAGGAATCTGAACTCTACTCCAAGAGTAGCCTTTGGATTCACACCAATACAGATATTTACGCCATATCTTGTAGTAAATCTTCCTGGTACCAGGCTTACAAGCCTGAATCATGGTCTCAATGACCGACTCAGAAAATCCCTGCTTAGATAAGATTAAGCGTTCAATCTCCAAGCAGTCAGCTTCAGAGAAATGAGATTTGGATGAAGGAAGGGCCCTTGAAGTAGAAGGTCCTTCCTCAGAGGGAGTCTCCAAGGTGGGAGAGATGACATATCCACTAGGTCTGCATACCAGATCCTGCGAGGCCACGCTGGTGCAATGAGGATCACCAACGCCCTTTCCTGTTTGATTCAAGCAATGACTGGAGGAAGGAGAGCGTACGAAGGAAATAGGTATGCTAGACTGAAATAACAAGGGCCGCCAGAGCATCTATCAGTACAGCCTGAGGATCCCTTGTAAGGTTAACTAAAACCAGTGTGTAGTAAATGTAAGCATGCAGCCTATTTTCCCACTCAGTCTCACACCAAACCTGTGACTCTAGGTGTAATCAGAGTCAAGTTTTTGCTCATAGATCTGAGGGGACCGAGAGCAGTCAGAAAGAGGAAGTTAGAGTGAGTTGAGTGAAAAGTGATATAATGTAGACTGATGTAAGTATTATAAACAGAGTACAGATATTAAAGAATGTGACTCAGTATACCTGTATGCTGCGTTAAGTAAGGAAGCAGTGGATGAAAAATGTACACCAATGATGTGTGTGTTACTTAGCAAGGTCCAATTCTGCAATTAAACATCAGATGCTGTATAGATGTGACTAACTTGTGATGAGCTAGCCCTTTAAGCTTATGTACCTTCTTTGGGTTAAGCGGTTATGGTACTATTATCAGAGACCTTTGAATGTTACCTCGTAGCAGCGCTGCTTTTACTGAGAGCCGAGGGCATGAGCAATTGCCTGAGACAGGTAGGTGGTGACGCTGCCTAAGACAACTGTGTTTGTAAACACTTGCTTGTTAATGTCCGGCGGGTGGAGGAGCAGTTCCGGAGGCTGTATTGCAAAGAGCAGCTGATATGTGACAGAGGCGTCTGAAGTGCTTGCAAGCAGAGCAGCGGTTCAGCTGTCTGCATCCAGAGCCGAAATCCGTTGGCAGCGTGTCAGCGTGACGTAGCACACTCCAGCTGGATAAGAAAGAAACAAAGTTGCGCTTTGCAGTAGCGTAGATCAGACTTTGTAAGTGAGTTGGCAAGATAGGTTTAAAGTCCTCAAAAGGTTTAGTTGAAGGAGAATAGAATTTAGGCTAGAACTCCTTTGGCAGCAAGGCTAAGCTGAGACGTCTTCAGTGAGGTATTCACCTGTGAACACAAAATACTTAGCCCCGAACAGGAACAGGAGGAGCCTTAAATAAACTATCATGAGAGCCTTAAAGGGGTAGGTTGGAACCTGACAGAACACCCCCTCCAAGGAGCCGCTCCGCGGATCATGGCTTGGGTCGGTCTGGGTGTCTACGGTGGAATTCCGAGACAAGACGGGGAGCTGAGAGATTAGTCGCGGGCTCCCAGGAGTCCTCTTCGGTTCCATACCCCTTCCATCTCACGAGATATTGAAGACACTTTCGGTGGTACCTTGAGTCGATGATGGTCTGAACCTCATATTCAACACTTTTGGAAATAGGAGGTAGAGTAAGAGGTGGAGTTGAGTCGGATCTGACGTGGTGATAGGGCTTCAGTAGAGCAACATGGAAGGTTGGGTGGATTCTATATGTTGAAGGTAAAGTCAATGTGACAGCGTTTTGGTTTAGAACCCTTTTGATAGTAAACGGCCCGATGAATATAGCAGCCAATTTCTTTGAAGGTACAGCTAACTTCAGGTGTTTGGTGGATAGCCACACCTTGTCGCCTGGCTTATAAAGAGGGGCAATAGACCTCTTGGAGTCATAGTACCGGTTTTGAATATTCTGGGCATCCGCTAAGATGTCTTTGAGAGAAGTGAAGCCTTGGGCTAATGTGTTGAACAAATCGTTGACTACCGGAGATTCGGTCTCCAATCTGTTGTTGAGGTGGTAAGTGGGATGAAATCCATAATTGATGAAGAATGGGGTCATTTTGGTGGAAGCGTTGATGGTATTGTTGAATCAAAATTCAGCAGAAGGTAGAAGGTTTAACCAGTCGTCCTGTTGTGAGGAACAGTAGCAGCGTAGATACTGCTCTAGTGTTTGATTTGTTCTTTCACATTGACCGTTGGTCTGCGGATGGTATGCAGTGGACATCCGTCTTTCGATGTTGAGGATTTGGCAGAGTTGAGTCCAGAATCGGGAGGTAAACTGGGACCCCCTATCCGTTATGATCGTGTCAGGAAGACCGTGCAAACGGACAACATGTTTAAGGAAAAGATGTGCAGTTTCTTTGGCAGTGGGCAATCCTACCGCTGGTAGAAAATGTGCCATTTTAGAGAATCGGTCAATCACCACCAAGTTAGTGTTGTGGTTGCCGGAAGGAGGTAGATCCATGATGAAATCCATCGCAATTGACCTCCAAGGCCTGTCCGGTATGGCAAGGAAAGGATTCAGCCATAGGGATGTTGTCTCATGTGTTTATTTTGTGAACAGATTCTGTAGGTTCTGATGTACTGGGTGATGTCATCATACATGTTTGGCCACCAGTACTCTCTCCGGAGGAGATTTTGCATCTTGTGTATTCCGGGGTGACCAGCAAGTACGGAATCGTGTGCTGAGTGTAGAAGCTCTTGCCTCAATGAGACGGGAACGTATAACTGCTTCCCGTGGTATAGGAGACCACTGGCGGATTGGTGGAGTGGAAGGTCAGCGGAGGTATCAATGACACTCTCAGAGAAAACTCTCTTGGCTAAGACTAAGCGTTCAATCTCCACGCAATCAGCCTCAGAGAATCTAGATTTTAATGAACAAATGGACCTTGTATCAGCAGGTCTCTGTGACAAGGTAACTTCCATGGAGGAGATGAGGACATCCCCACTAGGTCCGCGAACCATGTCCTTCACGGCCACGATGGAGCAATCAGGATTACTGACACCCGCTCCTACTTGATGCAGGCAACCACTTGAGGAAGAGTCGGTAAAGGAGGAAAAAGATAGATGAGTTTGAACCTCCAAGGCACTGCTAGTGCATCTATTAGATCCTCTTGAGGATCCCTCGACCTCGACCCGTACCTGGGTAGCTTGGTTTTAAGATGGGACTCCATGAGATCTATCTCCAGCGTCCCCCACTGGCTGCATATCTCTGCAAACACCTCGGAATGGAGAGACCATTCCCCTGGATAGAAGGATTGCCTGCTGAGAAAATCCACCTCCCAGTTGTCCACCCCGGAATGTGGATCGCTGACAGCAAACAGCTGTGGGCTTCTGCCCACTTCAGAATCTGAGATACTTCCTTCATCGCCAAGGAACTTCTCGTTCCCCCCTGATGGTTGATGTAAGCCGCTGAGGTTATATTGTCTGATTGGAATCTGAACCCAGAAGTGGCCAAGCCTTCAAGACCTTGAAGTTTGCCTGTAGTTCCAAAATATTGATCGGGAGGAAGGACTCCTGAGTCCACAACCCCTGTGCCTTCCTGGCACCCCAAACAGCTACCCATCTGGATAGGCTTGCGTCCATAGCCACAATCTCCCAGGATGGTCTTAAGAAGCATGTTCCTCGGGACAGATGATTTGGACAGAGCCACTAAGACAGTGATTCTTTTGACCGGCTGTCTAATACAATCTGTTGAGACAGATCTGAATGATCGCCGTTCCACTGCCTCAGCATGCACAGTTGTAAAGGTCTGAGACGGAACCTGTCAAAAAGAATGATGTCCATGCAGCACACCATGTGAGACCAATCACCTCCATACACTGAGCCACAGAGGGACACAAGGAGGTCCGGAGGGCAAAACATGCCAAAGTTAGCTTGCAACATCTCTGGTCTGTTAGAAGTATCCTCATGGATATGAAGTCTATTATAGTACCCAAGAATTCCACCCTGGTACTTGGGATAAGAGAACTATTTTCCAAGTTTATCTTCCATCCATGTGATCGAAGAAGACTGAGAAGGGACTCCAAGAATTCTTCCGCAAGACGAAAGGATGGTGCTTGCACCAGAATATTGTCCAAGTATGGGGCTACTGCAGTAACCTGAATTCTTGGAGCAGTAGCTAGGCCAAACGGAAGGGTAATGAACTGGAAGTGCTGGTCCAGGAATGTAAACCTCAGGAACTGAAAGTGTTCCCTGTGGATTGGAACATGAAGGTAAGCGTCCTTCAGATCTATAGTGGTCATAAACTGGCCTTCCTGAAATAAAGGAAGAATGGACCTTAACGTCTCCATCTTGAAGGAAGCGACACAGACATTTGTTTAAAGGGACATTAAACCCAAACAAATTATTTCATGATTCAGATAGAGAATACCATTTTTAAAAAGTTTCCAATTTACTTCTATTATCAAATGTATTTCATTGTCATGTTATTCTTTGTTGAAGAGATACCTAGGTAGGTAGCATGCACATGCCTAATGCCCTACATGACAGGAAATAGTGCTGCCATCTAGTGCTCCTGCTAATGTATAACATTGTTGCAAAACTGCTGCTTCAGACACGCGCACACACTTGAGCTTATATTTCTGCTTTTCAAAAAAGGATAACAAGAAAACGAAGAAAACATGATAATAGAAGTAAAGTAGAAAGTTGTTTAAAATTATATGTTCTATCTACACCATGAAAGAAAAAAATTGGGGTTTATGTCCCATTAAGCACTTTAGGTCCAGAATTGGGTGGAAAGTTCCCTCCTTCTTTGGGACCACAAAAAGGTTTGAATAAAACCCCAAACCTCTTTCTTCGATAGGCACTGGGACAACAACAACTCCTAAGGAGGATACGCACCCTAGAAAGGCCTCCCCCCTTTCTGGTCTGGTAGACAGATTCGAGAGAAGGAATCTGCCCCTTGGCAGATGAGATTTGAAGTCTATCTTGTATCCCTGAGATACCACCTCCAGGACCCACGGATCCTGTACATCCTTGAACCAGGCGTCTGAAAAAAGAGACAGTCTGCCTCCTACACAATCCAATCCCGGATCAGGGGCTGCCCCTTCATGCCAATTTGTTTTCGGCGGGCTTCTTATTCTGCTTGGATTTATTCCAGGACTGAGCCGCCTTCCAAGTATTCTTGGGTTGCTCGAGCTTGGAGGAGGATTGTTGTCATTGGGATTTTTCAGAATGAAAGGAACGACAATTAGAACATTGTTGTCCCTTAGATTTGTTCTTCTTATCTTGAGGTAGGATGGCACCCTTGCCTCCTGTAACCATAGAAATAATGGAGTCCAGGCCTGGACCAAATAAAATCTTTCCCTTGAAGATAACTGGGACATAATAGCTAAATCCGATAAATATTTAGATGACTCCGGGTCAGAAGAGCTATGTTTAAACTTTCTCTTGTGTTTGTTAGAGCGTGGTAATGCACTGAGGGCCGCAGACACAGCTGTTTGTAACTGTGCAGCAAAGTCCACAGGAAGAAGGCCCCCTCCGGATGGAGGATTAGATGTGCTACGGGAAACTGCATGTTGAGTGGATAATGTAGCAAGGGTAGTGATCTCACAGGACGCCGAATCCTGAGAGATAGACGGCTCAGAGGGACTAAGAGCCTTAGCAGGCTTGTCTCCCTTCTTAGACTTTATAACGGTGTTAAGGCATGTTGAACATAATAGAGTGGGCGGGAAAACTACGGCCTCCTCACAATATTAACAGCTCAGGTTATACCCACAGAAGGACACAAATAAAAACGTTTTTTTTAGTAAAGAAAACTTCACCTTTATACTCCCAATGGCTGGGGCACTCACCACCGCCTAGACCCAGACAGTAAACAGAGGAAACGCTCTCCTCAGGTTTAAGTCTCAGTCGGAATGGAGGAAATGAGCAGACCACACCCAGTCACATGGAGTGCAAGACTATACTTTCCCTGTTATTACAAGTACAGCAAGTAATAGGAGCTGTGCAACACTTTCAAAAACGAAAATGAAACTTAAAAGTGAAACCTGTTTGTTCCAGCCAAAAACACACAGTCTATCAGCCCAGGAAAAAAAATCACACAAAGCAGCATGTAAATAATTAATACACTGATTAATTAACCCCAACTGTTCAATACACCCCCTTCAGAGGATATTAACCCTGGATCCAATCAAGGTAAAAGGAGCCACACTGTGACCCTGTTATAGCGTTTTATGTGTAAAAATTGAAACAATTTTACCTTTAGGATCCATGCTGTGGAACAGAACACAGCCTCTCAAGTATGACAGTCTTATAGCAGCGCTCCTGACATGGACTTGAGTGAGAGAAAGCAGGCAGTGAAACTCGTCAACACTGATTGCTTAGGAGCTGTTAGCAGTAGTATGGATGGTTTCGCAGAAAAACTTTCCCTGTATCTCCAGACTCTAACTTTCATCAATACTCTCACTGAGAGGTTGACATGACTACTTAAAACTCCAGTCCTATCTCGAAGGGCAGATACCCTTTTTCAGGACTCTCCGAATCTTCTGACACTTCTCTGCCACCTCCTAATGTGACGAAAGGCAAAGAATGACTGGGGTAATGAAGAAGTGGGAGGGATATTTAAGCCTTTGGCATCCCTTTTGGCTGATTTGATTCTTCAAATTCAAATCAGCCAACAGGATGAGAGCTACTGAAATCCTATTGGCTGATTTGAACAACCAATAGGCTATCAGTAGCTCTCATCTTTTAGGCTGTTTTGAACAGCCAATAGGATTTCAGAAGCTCTCATCCTATTGGCTGATTTGAATTTGAAGAATCAAATCAGCCAATAGGAATGCAAGGGACGGCATTTTGAAATTGCTACCTTGCATTCAACTTCAGTATACGGCGGTGATCGTATGAAGAGGACGCTCCACGCAGAATGGGATCAGCTTCCAGGATGGCTCTGCACCGCCGGGATGAAGATAGAAGACGCACCCGGGATGAATGAAGACCTCGTCGCCTGGATGTCCAGACTTCAGAAACCATGAGTAGATCTTCTGGGGTTAGTGTTACGTTTTTTTTTTTAGATTAGGGTTTGGGATTTGAAAAAGAGCTAAATGCCCTTTTAGGGGGAATGAAAAAGAGCTGAATGCCCTTTTAGGGGGAATGAAAAAGAGCTGAATGCCCTTTTAAGGGCAATGCCAATACAAATGCCCCTTTAGGGGCAATGGGTAGCTTAGGTTTTTTTTAGAGTTAGGTTTGTTATTTTGGGGGGTTGGTTGGGTGGTGGGTTTTACTGTTGGGGGGGACTTTGTATTTTTTTTACAGGCAAAAGAGCTGATTTCTTGTGCTATTAGATTAGGTGTAACTGTTTTTATTTTTGATAATTTAGTTTATTTTTTTGTAATCTTAGTCGGCTAGATTACGAGTTGTTCGTTAGGGTAAAAAAGCAGTGTTAAGAGGTCCTAACGCTGCTTTTTTACGCCCGCTGGTATTACGAGTCTTGCAGGTTTAGGGTCACCGCACACTTCTTTGGCCTTACAGCAAAACGACTTACGTAAACTTCGTAAAGTCTTTTTTCTATGGGACTTCCATAGCGCCGGTATTACGAGTCTGTCCTGGGAGGCCAAAAAGTGAGCGGTACACCCTACCCTGTCAAGAGTCCTAACGCATTTAAAAGTCAGTAGTTAAGAGTTTTATGGTACAACGTCGTAACATAAAACTCATAACTAAAGTGCTAAAAAGTACACTGACACCCATAAACTACCTATTAACCCCTAAACCAAGGCCCTCCCGCATCGCAAACACTATAATAAAAATTTTAACCCCTAATCTGCCGCTCCGGACACTGCCGCCACCTACATTATATTTACGAACCCCTAATCTGCTGCCCCCAACATCGCCAACACCTACATTATATTTATGAACCCATAATCTGCCGCCCCAATGTTGTCGCAACCTACCTACACTTATTAACCCCTAATCTGCCGCCCCCAATGTCGCCGCCACTTTAATAAACATATTAACCCCTAAACCGCCGCACTCCCACCTCGCAAACATTAGTTAAATATTATTAACCCTTAATCTGCCTTCCCTAACATCGCCGCCACCTACCTACATTTATTAACCACTAATCTGCCGCCCCCAACGTCGCGCCACTATATTAAAGTTATTAACCCCTAAACCTAAGTCTAACCCTAAACCTAACACCCACTAACTTAAATATAATTAAAAGAAATCTAACTAAATATTGCTATCATTAACTAAATTATTCCTATTTAAAACTAAATACTTACCTGTAAAATAAACTCTAAGATAGCTACAATATAACTAATAGTTACATTGTAGCTAGTTTAGGATTTATTTTTATTTTACAGGCAAGTTTGTATTTATTTTAACTAGGTAGAATAGTTACTAAATAGTTATTAACTATTTAATAACTACCTAGCTAAAATAAATACAAATTTACCTGTAAAATTAAACCTAACCTATTGCATCAGCCAATAGGATTTTTTCTACCTTAATTCCGATTGGCTGAATTCTATCAGCCAATCAGAATCTAAGGGACGCCATCTTGGATGACATCACTTAAAGGTACCTTAATTCTGTTTTAGTCATCGGATGAAGAGGATGCTCCGCGTCGGATGTCTTGAAGATGGACCCGCTCCGCATGAATAGAAGATGCCGTCTGGATGAAGACTTCTGCCCATCTGGAGGACCACTTCTGCCCGGCTTGGATGAAGACTTCTGCCCGTCTGGAGGACCACTTCGCCCGGCTTGGATGAAGACGTCTCCCGAGTCGATCTTCAGGGGTTAGTGTTAGGTTTTTTTAAGGGTGTATTGGGTGGGTTTTATTTTTTAGATTAGGGTTTGGGCCTGCAATAGAGCTAACTGCTCTTTTAAGGGCAATGCCCATCCAAATGCCCTTTTCAGGGCAATGGGGAGCTTAGTTTTTTTTAGCTAGTATTTTATTTGGGGGGGTTGGTTGTGTGGGTGGTGGGTTTTACTGTTGGGGGGGTTGTTTGTATTTTTTTACAGGTAAAAGAGCTGATTACTTTGGGGCAATGCCCCACAAAAGGCCCTTTTGAGGGCTATTGGAAGTTTAGTTTAGGCTAGGGTTTTTTTTTTATTTTGGGGGGGCTTTTTTATTTTAATAGGGCTATTAGATTAGGTGTAATTAGTTTAAATTTCTGTAATTTGTTTATTATTTTCTGTAATTTAGTGTTTGTTTTTTTGTACTTTAGCTAATTTAATTTAATTTAGGTAATTGTATTTAATTTAGTTAATTTATTTAATTATAGTGTAGTGTTAGGTGTAAGTGTAACTTAGGTTAGGTTTTATTTTACAGGTAAATTTGTATTTATTTTAGCTAGGTAGTTATTAAATAGTTAATAACTATTTAATAACTATTCTACCTAGTTAAAATAAATACAAACTTGCCTGTAAAATAAAAATAAATAATAAACTAGCTACAATGTAACTATTAGTTATATTGTAGCTAGCTTAGGGTTTATTTTACAGGTTTTAGTTTTAAATATGAATAATTTAGTTAATGATAGCAATATTTATTTAGATTTCTTTTAATTATATTTAAGTTAGTGGGTGTTAGGTTTAGGGTTAGACTTAGGTTAGGGGTTAATAACTTTAATATAGTGGTGGCGACGTTGGGGGCGGCAGATTAGGGGTTAATAAATGTAGGTAGGTGGCGGCGATGTTAGGGATGGCAGATTAGGGGTTAATAATATTTAAATAATGTTTGCGAGGCGGGAGTGCGGCGGTTTAGGGGTTAATATGTTTATTATAGTGGCGGCATTGGGGGTGGCATATTAGGGGTTAATAAGTGTAGGTAGTTGGCGGCAACATTGGGGGCAGCAGATTAGGGGTTCATAAATATAATGTAGGTGTTGGCGATGTTGGGGGCAGCAGATTAGGGGTTCATAAGTATAATGTAGATGGCGGCGGTGTCCGGAGCGGCAGATTAGGGGTTAATAAGTATAATATAGGTGTCAGTGATGTCGGGGGCAGCAGATTAGGGGTGTTTAGACTCGGGGTTCATGTTAGGGTGTTAGGTGTAAACATAAAATGTATTTCCCCATAGGAATCAATGGGGCTGCGTTAAGGAGTTTTACGCTGCTTTTTTGCAGGTGTTATACTTTTTTTCAGCCGGCTCTCCCCGTTGATTCCTATAGGGAAATCGTGCATGAGCACGTTACACCAGCTCACCGCTGACTTAAGCAGCGCTGGTATTGAAGTGAGATTTGGAGCTGAATTTTGCTCAACGCTCACTTTTTGTCTTTTAACGCCGGGTTTGTAAAAACCCGTAATACCAGCGCTGCATGTAAGTGTTTTTTATTTTTCGTGATTTTAGTGATTTTTTTTTTATTTTATTTTTAACACATATACAGGACAATAAGAAAAACACACATGTATGACAATACAAAAACATCTTCCATATTTACATTCATATCTAGACATTATACAACATGAATTTACACATTCCGTAGGTTCATCTGTAACTGCTTTCTGCACTTTTTATGTATATAGATTGGTGTATTACCTTCCCCTGATTCCAGGTAGGGTAAAATCATACCTCTTCAGATCAGATGAGTCTATTTTATACTATTTTCCCATAGTTCCTTAGCCTCTCTATATATCTCTATATTGCCATTTTTTATTAAATAATACTCTTCGTTTAATATATACCCATTTACTTTATTTATCAACTCTTCCTTTGTAGGGATATCTGTTTTTTTTTTCATTTTTTTAAGATTATATTTTTTGCTCCATTAAACATTATTTGATAAATAAGAAAATGTATGCTTACCTGATAAATGTATTTCTTTTTTTACACGATGAGTCCACGGATCATCTTAATTACTAATGGGATATTCACCTCCTGGTCAGCAGGAGGAGACAAAGAGAACCACAGCAAAGCTGTTAAATAGCTCCTCCCTTCCCTCCCACTCCAATCATTTGACCGAAGTTAAGGAAAGAAAGGAAAAGCCAAGGTGCAGAGGTGTCTTAAAGGGATAC
Source organism: Bombina bombina (assembly GCF_027579735.1). Taxonomy (NCBI): domain Eukaryota; kingdom Metazoa; phylum Chordata; class Amphibia; order Anura; family Bombinatoridae; genus Bombina; species Bombina bombina. Next base: position 476,802,780 of record NC_069500.1, read on the forward strand.
TAAACCCAATTTTTTTCTTTCATGATTCAGATAGAGCATGAGATTTTAAGCACCTTTCTAAATTACTCCTATTATCAATTTTTCTTTGTTCTCGTGCTATCTTGATTTGAAAAAGCAGTACTGTAAGCTTTAGAGCCAGACCATTTTTTGTTCAGCACATGGGTAGCACTTGCTGATTTGTGGCTAAATGTAGCAAACCAATCAGCAGCTCTACCAAGGTGCTGAACTAAAAAATGGGCCGGCTCCTGACCTTTTATTACTGCTTTTTTAAATCAAGATAACATGAGAACAAAGAAAAATTGATAATAGGAGTAAATTAGAAAGTTGCTTAAAATTGCATGCTCTATCTAAATCATGAAAGAAAAAATGTGGGGTTAGTATCCCTTTAAGTTTACATAACCCACAACCTGTCTAAAAGAACAGGACGGGTCGTGGACTCATCGTGTCAAAAAAGAAATAAATTTATCAGGTAAGCATAAATTTTCTTTTCTTTTTAATGACACGATGAGTCCACGGATCATCTTAATTACTAATGGGATTCAATACCTAAGCTAGAGTACACAGATGATACGGGAGGGACAAGACAGGGAACCTAAACAGAAGGCACCACTGCTTGAAGAACCTTTCTCCCAAAAACGAACTCAGCTGAGGCAAAAGTGTCAAATTTGTAGAACTTTATGAAGAAAGTACCAAGTTGCAGCCTTGCAAATCTGTTCAACAGAAGCTTCAATCTTGAATTCCCATGAGGAAGCAACAGCCCTCGTGGAATGAGCCGCAACTCTCTATGGAAACTGCTGCCCGGCAGTCTCATATGCAAAGTGTATGATACTCTTCAGCCAAAAAGAAAGAGAAGTAGTCATAGCTTTCTGTCCCTTACGTTTTCCTGAGAAAACCACAAACAAAGAAAAAGACTGACGAAACCCTTAGTCGCCTGCATGTAAAACTTTAAAGCATGGAACACGTCCAAATTGTGCAGAAGTCGTTACTTCTGAGAAGAAGGATTAGGACACAAGGAAGGAATAACAATTTCCTGATTAATGTTCCGATCCGAAAACAACCTTAGGAAGAAATCCTAATTTAGTACGTAAAACTACCTTATCTGAATGAAATATAAGGTAAGGAGACTCACACTACAAAGCCGAGAGCTCTGACACTCTACGGGCAGAAGAAATAGCAACAAGAAACAAAACTTTCCAAGATAACAACTTAATATCTAAGGAATGCATAGGCTCGAATGGAGCCCATTGAAAAACCTTAAAAACTAAATTCAGACTCCATGGAGGAGTAACCGATCTGTACACAGGCCTGATCCTGACCAAGGCCTGACAAAATGATTGTACATCTGGAATATCCGCCAGACGTTTGTGAAACAAAATAGACAAAGCCGAGATTTGACCCTTTAGGGAACTTATCGATAAGCCTTTCTCCAATCTTGGAGAAAAGACAAAAATCTAAGAATCCTAACTCTACTCCATGAGTAGCCCTTGGAGTCACACCAATAAAGATATTTAAGCCATATCTTATGGCAAATCTTTCTAGTTCCAGGCTTACAAGCTTGAATCATGATCTCTATGACTGAGTCAGAAAAACCTCACTTGGATAGAATTAAGCGTTCAATTTCCAAACAGTCAGCTTCAGAGAAACTAGATTTGGGAGAAGTAAGGACCCTTGAATTAGAAGGTCCTTCCTCAACGGAAGTCTCCAAGGTGGCAGAGAAGACATGTCTACCAGATCTGCATACCAAATCCTGCGAAGCCAAGCAGGGGCTGGATCAGCGATGCTCTCTCCTGCTTGATTCGAGCAATGACCCGAGGAAGAAGCGCAAATGGAGTAGACAGGAATGCTATACTGAAAGTCCAAGGAACCGCCAGAGCATCTGTCAGTTCTGCCCGGGGGTCCCTGGACCTTGCCCCGTATCTCAGGAGCTTGGCATTCTGTCAAAATGCCATGAGATCTAATTCCGGCTGACTCCACTTGAGAATCAGGCTGGAGAACACTTCCAGATGGAGTTTCCACTCTCTTGGATGAAAGTGATCATGAAATCACAAACCCCAAGCTTGATTGAAGAAGGAAAAACCTGCTCCCTTATGGATCAGGCACACGCCCCTCATGCTGTCCTTGATTTAACAGCAGGAATCTTGGACTGTTTTCCCCTATTCTAAGCCTGGCTGGGGGTACCAGCAGACTTAGACTACTCCTGTTTGGGAGAAGGAGTGAAAATATATCCCCAGAAAACTCGGAAGAACTGAAATTATCTCTGACGTCCTCTCGCTTATTTCTTATTCTGTAGATTAAACAACCGCAGACCGAGATTTTAACCATAATGCTCTATGGGCCAGTATGGTAAAGCCTGAATCATAGTGCCCATCACTCCTCTATATTAAAGGAGATTACTCACTTAAAGGCCTTTATACTTTTCCTTCGAAGGGGAGAGTGTCTGTCCAATAGAAACAGACAACACATCAAACCAGTACTCCACCGCACTGGAGACAGTAGCCCTACCAACCGCAGGTTGTCAACTTAAACCCTAAACTTCCCTTCATAGGGTTCTTCTCCTGCATCAGTTCCAAAAGGAATTACTATCCACTATGGGAATAGTATCTCCCTACTGCAAAGACTCTGTTATAGAGTCTACTATATAAAACATCCTATTTAATATAGGAAAGGAGAAAAAGGTAATAACCAGATTCTTTGATTCCTGGGCAAATATCCTTATAGCCCTATCTGGTATAGGAAATACATCCACCATGAAGGGCGCGTCACAATATTAGTACAGTATAAGTAACAGGACTCTCTAGGATAGACTACGCCGGTAGAGACGGAGTCACCCATGGTAGCCAAAAACCTCTTTAAGTAATCAATAGAGGTATTCAAGCTAAAACTGAAAGAAAACAACCTCAGAATCAGATAGGGGAATAACCCCATCTGAGTCTAAGAATTCCCCCTCAGAAACTACCGAAGTATTTTCCTCTTTCAGGTTACAGGGAAAAAATCCTCGTAATAGCTACTACTAAATCAATCACACTTAACTGATTGAAAATATATCCTCTTGCACTTTTCCCTACAGTGTGGGAAAAACAGACAATGTTTGAAATGCAAGGTAACTCCAAATGGAAAGTGAAAGGAACCACAGGTCACTGCATGTGGGTTATAAATTGTGTGGTACTCTATGGGAGAAATTTGTGGCATAGCTTGACCCTTGACAATAGACACCTAAACAGCATGCGCCTTAGAAGGAGTAGCTCTATTTATTTAAAATAATTTTCTCACAATAGATGAGAAAACATAAAGGATTGAAAGTAGCATTATATATCAAGCTCAAGACAAGAGAGCCTCTTGGCCCATCCTGTCTACAGGATGAGTTAAACAAGTAAACAGTTTAAATTTTTAGAAGAAAAAAATTATCATATAAAAACGTTACTGTTTCTTTAAATTTTAAAACACAATTTTTTATTTTTATGTGCAGCAGGAAGTTAACTTAGCATGCAGTTACTGCCCAACCTGTCAACACCTCAGCATACCCTGCTGAAGTACCCATCTGAAAACGTTACTGTTTCTTTATCCCGAAAACTTTATTTTGTTAAACGAAGCTCTTAGAAAACAATGTCAATAGACTCCTGTCTACATATCTAGGCATAAAAGGTCTGGAACATAACTGGATACTTCGTCCAGCACCCTCAAATGGGAAAACACTAAGTACAGTGTGCAACAGAAACTCCTCCTTCCGTTGCCAAACTCGGAAGTGGAGAAGAAAGTGTGCAGCCGAAACTGGCGCCACACGTAGCTCCGCCCATCGTGGGCATTACAATATTAAACTCCCGGTCGCCATTATGATAGTTAAAACAAATAAGCCACCAAATTGGGCTACCGCTTGCTGGACAGCAGCTTAGCCTCTAAATGTAACCAACGTATCACTTCCCACTGAGAGTTTATCTTCCCTCAGCCCTAGTGAAAACAAGGCCCCCAGATATAAGAACCACTTAATTTTTCTCCTCAGCGCCAGTGCCTGTTTATAATGTGCTGTCGCTGAAAACCCCTCCTTTAGTATATAGGAGATAAGTCCCAGATTAATAAGTGCTCCACTTCTACCGAGATCATCCCAGACCCAGAATAAAAAGTTAGCACTTACCTTTAAAATCTGCCCAACAGCAGGGCAGCTCAGCAGGTTTGCAAGGTCCTCTCCCTCACATAGCCCTGTGGAAAAAAGATAAAGCCTGAGTAATCTTGCTTAGGCTATCAGGATTAGGGCAGCATGATTGTATGGGAGGCGCAGTGAGAATTATGTCCCACAAGTTCCCATTGCTCTAAAGCCACCAAAAGCTCTACTGAAGAGACTGATATGGACTACGGCTACACCCTAGAACAAAGCAGCACAATCTTGCACTACTTTAAAAATAAAAAACTCTTGATTGAAGAATCTTTTCAAACACCTCATTTTACCTCTTCCTATCACTAACGTAGGAAAAGAGAATGACTGGAGTGGGAGGGAAGGGAGGAGCTATTTAACAGCTTTGCTGTGGTGCTCTTTGCCTCCTCCTGCTGACCAGGAGGTAAATATCCCATTAGTAATTAAGATGATCTGTGGACTCATCATGTCATTAAAAAGAAATGTAATTTTGGTTTATCTATCTTATTATCTATATTATTAAGTATCACTACTAGAAAATTATTTATGTTATAGTGGTTTGAGCTCTTCTCGACTATCACCAAAACCTGAGACCAAAATTTCTTAATAAGTGGGCAGAACCATAGAATATGGGAAAGATTTCCTCCCTCACCACACCCTCTCCAACATCTATCGTGTTTATTAGGGTATATTTTCTGTATTCTGGTAGGGGTAAGATATTATCTAGCCAGAATTTTTAGATTTTGTTCTACAACCCTTGCTGATATTGATGATTTTGCTGTCTTTTGGAAGATATTCTGCCAGGTTTTTGTGTCTATTCCTATCTCTAATTCCTCTTGCCAATTCTGTGTATATCTTGGGATATTTTCTGTCTCATTTTGTAGAATTGCATATGATTTAGAGAGTGAATGTTTAACATTCATTTTGGACATACATAAGGTCTCAAATTTTGTTAGTTTCCTATTTATCTTTGATTTCTCTCTATTTGTGTATATAAAATTATATAATTGTGTTTATGTAAACCACTCTGTTAACCCTATAATTTCTCTTGTTTGTAATACTTCTTAGGAACTTAACTTTTCCCCTTCCATAACTTCTATTACTCTATACTTCTTATTAGTTTTATCTCCTTTAAATTGACCTTTTAGGAATTTTGGATTTTCCACTATTGAGACCAAGGGTGATGGTATAATGGCTAGATTTGAATCCTTTTTCAACAAATGGTCCCAGGTCTTAAACGTTTCATTTAGTATACTGTAGTGGAAAATTTTTGGAGATCTCTCTTTTTTATTTATCCAACACGGATTCCCTATGAATTTTTTTTGTATCATTTTACTTTCTAGCTGTACCCACCTTTTGGCCTCTTCTTTAAGGTGCCAATCTAATATCCTTTAGATCATTGTGGCTTGTCTATATTTCATTAGACTGGGTAGGCCTAAACCCCCCAAATTCCTTTTTCTATGCATGGTATCTTTATTGATCCTTGGATGTATTTTGCCCCATATATAACTATTGATTCCCTTCTGTAGCTCTTCTACATACGTATTTGGTAATGGTATGGGAAGGGTTTGCAACAGATATAAAAATCTAGAGAGTATATTCATCTGGATCACATTTATTCTTCCTAACCATGAGATTTTATTTTTAAACCACAATGACAATTCATTAGTAACTGTTTTTTTTAAAGTTCCCATAATTTAGTTGAAACATTTCCTTGCTAGATCTTCCTAGGTATACCCCTACATACTTCAGGGCATCTACTTCTTTGAAGGGAAAGTTTGCTATACTATAAATTGATGTTTTTGGATCCATGTTTATATTTAGAGCCTCTTATTTGTTTGTATTTACCATAAAATTAGAGTAAGAGCCATAGACCATAAGTATCTTTAAAAATTCTTCTATTGAAGTAGATGGTTCAGACAGGGTCAGGAGGATATCATCTGCGAACAAAGATAGTTTATATTCGCTACCGCCTACCTTGATCCCCTTTATCTCTTTGTTTTGTCTAATGTGTATCGCAAAAATTTCTATACATAAGACAAATAATGTCGGCGAAAGAGGGCACCCTTGTCTTGTGCCATTTGATATATTAAATGCACTGGAGGTACTACCATTAATCTTTATTTTTGCTGAGGGAGAAGTATATAGGGTCATTATTCATTTTATCAATTTATGTCCAAAATTATAGCTCTTCAATATTTTCTCCATAAAAATCCAGCTAACCCGATCGAAAGCTTTCTCTGCGTCAACCAAAATAAGAGAGAAGGGAATAGATTCTAATTGAGCATATTCTACTAAGTTAATATTTTTCACTGTATTATCTCTAGCTTCCCTATTTTGCACAAATCCCACTTGGTCTAAGTGGATGATATTACTCAAGATTTTCCCCACCCTATTAGCAATAATCTTGGCATAAATTTTTAGATCTATGTTTAGGAGTGAGATGGGTCTATAATTTTGGACTTCTTCACTATCTTTGCCTACTTTCGGTAATACTATGATTCTTGCTTCTTGCATCTCCTTTGAGAACTTTCCTCCTTTGTATATGTGCCCAAAGACATTAAATATGGGGCAATCTTACCCGAAAAAACTTTATAATATTTTGCTGTAAACCCATCAGGGCCTGGTGATTTCCCCAATGGTAGATTCTCTATGATTGAATGGTTTTTCTGCAAACCTATTGGTTCATCTAATTTTGTCTTCTCTTGTTCTGAAATTTTGCTTATGTTAAGATCTTTTAGATAATTATCTATAAGTGGGTCTTCCAGGGGTTTAACTTTTAGATTATACAAGTTTTTATAATAATTTTTAAACTGGTTTAAAATTTCTTGATTATTTTTACACACTTTTTTTCTTATCATCTTTAAGACGATATATGTTGTTATTCAATTCTTTTTTCTTTAAAGCTCTTGCTAATAATCTGCCATTTTTATCTCCTTATGTGTAATATTTTCTTTTAAGCCATAAGGCCTTCTTTTTGTTTATCTTAGACCAGTGCTCTTGAATTTTCCTTCTTTCATTAACCAAGTTATCTAATATTACTCTATTTTCTGGGTCCTGTTTATGTGCCTCTTCCAATTCTTGAATTCTCTTGATGTTTTTTTCCAGGAGTTGCTCCTTTATTTTATTTTGGGTATGCTTTATTTTTATTAATTCCCCTCTTAAAACACATTTATGTGTATCCCATAAGATAACAGGTGAAACAACGCCTGTATCATTAAAGAGAAAAAAATCATCCAATAATATGGCCAATTTATCGATTTGGCTCTGATCATTCAATAAACTATCTTCTAGTCTCCAATTCATCTGACCTCTATCTCTTTCTCCCCATTTTACCTGTATTTTTATAGGAGCATGGTCTGACCATGTAATGGAGAGAATCTGGGCATTTTGTACTAGGGTTAACCCTTTTATATTGGTACACAGATAGTCTAACCTGGAATATGATTGATGTGGGTTCTAAAAGAAAGTATAATCCCTCTCTTCAGGATATAAGACCCTCTAAATATCATATAGTGCTAAGTCTTTCAGTCTGCTATTTACTTGTTTTATAAAATTTTTTGCTGTAGAGGAACATTTTTTAGAATTATCTATGACTGGGTTTAGTGTAATGTTAAAGTCTCCCCCTAAGAAGATAATACCTTCTTGAAAATCTACCATTGGGTTAATTAGTTTCTTAAAAAATACATTTTGTTTCATGTTTGGCCCATAAATATTAAAGATTGTAATGGGGCTACCTTGTATAGTAACATGTGTCTCTTGGACCAGAATGATATCTCCATTCAACCTCTCCATTTCTCTCAGGGCCATGGCTCTTTTCTCTGGTGTATTAAGCCCTTTGGCATTTATAGAAATAATTTGTATTATACTCATTTGTTCTTAATGTTTTTACCTTTTAATCCCATATCCAGAGCAGAAATTAACCCGTCTTTTACCTACGACACATAACACAACATAAAAAAGTGTTTCCATACACTCTAGGTTAGGTAAGTAGATCTACCTCCTTGTCAGCCCAATGTTCTTTTGATTATCATCTAAATATATAAGTTATCTAAGAGATAGGTGAGCAGGGAAAGAAAGGGAGAGAAGAAAAAAAAGAAAAAAAGAGAGAGAAAACGAGAAAAAAAGAGAGGGATGTTTGACTCCAATTAACATACATAACTATGTGAATACCTTCAAATCTATAAATGGGTATACATATACTTTCTTGTTACCATACACCTCTCTCTTCTAAATGGATCTTATAATTAGATTGGGGGTATTACCTATAGCCCGGTACTCGGCCGGGAAGCAATTATATAAAATATACAGAATTTAAAATATGAATACCCCTTAGTGGGTAAGAGAAGAAGAAGAAAAAAAAATTAAAGATATACCTTTAAAGCTATATATTGGTATACATATACCTTCTTGTTGCCACACGCCTCTTTCATCTAAATGAATCTTATAGTTAAGTAGGAGGCATTATATATAACCATATGCAATTCTACTAACAGTAAAAACATCCAACAGGTGTGGCATCCTAAAAGACCCCGGTACTCTGCCGGGGAAAGATTATGCTAAACATACACATGTGACTCCAATTGACATACATATCTGTGTAGATACCCTCAAATCTCTAAATGGGTATACATATACATTCTTATTACCATGTACCTCTCTCATCTACATGGATCTTATAGTTAAATAGGGGGTATTACCTATAGCCCGGTACTCAGCCGGGAAGCACTTATATAGAGAATACAGAATGTAAAGTATGGATACCCCCGAGTAACAAAAAAAAAAAAAAGCAAACAAAAATTAGGAATATACCTTAAAAACTATATATGGGTATACATATACCCTCTTGTTACCACATGCCTCTTTCATCTAAATGAGTCTCATAGTTAAATAAGCGGTATTATATATATCCGTATACATTTATACTCACAGTGAAAACATCCAACAGATGTGACATCCTAAAAGAAAGATAGAATGATGGGGTATGGAGGGAATGGATTCAATATAACTAGACCCCAAAATAAATTATAAGCTAGTATATAGTATATCTAGGGTAATCAAACCCAAGTATTCCTAAATTAGCTATTCACTATAAATCTGGTGGGGGGTGCTCTTTATCCGGTTAAAGTAGTAGAAAAACACAGAAAAAAATGGATATACCAGAGCACTCTTAGTATTTCAATTATAGAACAGTGAGGTAGTATGCAGTGGGTGTAAGGTAAAACTTAACATTTAATTGTATTAATTAAAAAGGTAGTAATGACTACCTGTGTAGTGCATTAAAAGCTGTATTGTGGTACAGTAGAGCTGGTGAACCTAGGAGAGTATCCTTAAAGACGTAGCTGCAACAATGACATCCTAAAAGACCCCGGTACTCTGCCGGGGAAAGGTTATGCTAACTATACACTTGTGAAGGTGTGAATACACCCTAGTGTCAAAAAAATAATAATGAATTTGTGTGCTTCTAAACACTCATCAGGGCCTTCCTGGCCTTTGTGTGGGGGAAAAAAAGCAAAGTGATGGTGTGTAAATACCTTTAAATCTATATACCTATACCTTCTTGTTACCATTTACCTCTCTTATCTAAGTAGATCTTATAGTTTAAGTATGGGGTATTGCATATACCCACATATATCTCTACTAACCATGAACCATCCAATTGTGTCAAATATAACATCATAGTAACCCCCGGTACTAAGCCGGGAGGGATTATACAAAATATAAAAATGTGAATATCCCATAGTGACAAAAAAAAATAATTAGTGACCTTCTGAACAGTCCTCGGGCCTTCCTGGCCTTTGTGAGAAAAAAAAAAATGTGTACTTCTGAACACTCCACCAGGCCATCCTGGTCTTTGTGAGAAAAACAAACAAACAAAAAAACACACCTCACTTCCCTTCCTAAGCCTGCTATATTAATTAATAAACTAACCTTATTGTTTAATACATTTCTTGCTACTAACAAACATCCTATTCCTGCTTCTTATATACTTCCCCTTAAAGTCCCCAAATTCCCCCTTTTATTCTTCTTCTTCCTTCATTCTCCTCCCCTCCTCTCTCCTCCCCTCCCCCCCCCCCCCTTTTCCTAAATAAGGCTCCCCGTCCTCTTCATGTATCTCATTAAGGAATTCCTGAGGGATGTCCAGATCTATCTGTCATTTTGTTTGTATCTCTAAAATATCTTCCATTCTTTTATACATTAAAGTGGCCCCATTGTGTGATATTAGCAGACAAAATGGGTATTCCCATTTGTATCTTATTCCTTTTTCTCCTGCAGGCTTGCTGTATGGAATCTTATTTATTTTCTTTTTTTAATGGTTGCCTGGCTAAGGTCTGCAAAGATCTGTACTTCATTTTGTTGGTATTTAAAGGAGTGTTCAACTTTGGCCTTTCTCAGAATCAGTTGCTTTAACTCGTGATCTTGTAATTTTAATATAATATCTCTGGTCCTTCCTGTAGCTCTTGGGAGGGCAGATCTATGTATCTTTTCTATTTTAATTTCTTCTTCTGTTAGATTTGTTGTTAGAGATACTATCAGGCCTTGAACAAACTTTTTTAGGGATTCTGTTTTAATCTCTTCTGAGATGCCTTTAATTCTTAGATTCCCTCTTCTAGATCTGTCCTCTAGATCTGTTATCTTATCTTGTAGCTCTGCTATTAGGCGGGCTTGTAGGATACTTGCTGCTTTTACTGAAGTTATTTCTTTGACTGTAGCCGCCTGTTGGTCTTCCAGAGAATTCACTCTCGTCCCTATATCATTTATCTCCTTCTTCATTTCAGCCATTTCTGTAATAATATATTCCTTAATAATACTTCCCCAGTTTTTATCTAGTAGGGGAATATAGTTGGTACAAATATGGGGTGGAGTAGTAAAGTCTCTAATACCAGCAGTTATGACCAGACCTTTTTCGCCTGTTAATCCGGGAATTCATTCTATCAGCCCTTCATCTCGAACTCAAATGTAGGTAATTATAATGTAGCAATGTATTGTAACCATCTTTCTACATGCATTCCTTTAAATGCTACAATGTCTCTTTACTCACTGTGCCTTGTTTGCGGGACCAGCGCTTCACCTCCCAGGTTGCAGCTGATTTCCCTTCTCTTTGCGGCGCACCACTCTCTTTTGCTCTTATCTTTGCCTTTAATCCCAATGGGTGCTAACCGCTTCCAGTGGACCGTTGCTCTCGACTTGGCCCCTGGGTATAGACCTCTTTAATAGTCGCACACTGTTAGACTGGGGTCCCTCTCGTTCTTTCGGCAAAATTCAGCGTCTGGTTCCCCTATGAGGGCTCTCTCCTTTCCCGCACTCCTCTGGTGTTTGTTCTCTGCCTCTCCACTCAGCCGGGTTGTGAATGTCACACCCTTCCTCTGCTGGTCTGTTGTCTCCCCTGCTCTTTCCAAGGCACTCAGCGTCTGGCTCCCCAGCCCGGACTCTCACCACTCCCACAGTCTCTCACCTTTGCCCCGCTGATATATGGGTGTGGGCTTTGCTTCTTTCCACAGCCTCCTTGCACCTAGTCCCGGCGCTGGCTATACTTCCTTCCACTGTAAGTTAAATTCCTCCTCTGATTCTTACATTGGGGTCCGTATCTCTGAGGGCATATCTGCCTCTCTTAAACTCTGGACATAGCTTGGGGGAATTTTTGGTAGGGTTATTCAGGGGGAAATAGTTTTAGCTCATTCTATCAGGATTGATTTCCTGCTGACAAGGAGTGTTATCGGAGCATCAATTCTCTGCCTCCATCTTCATGCAGCAGGCTCCTCCCCCGACAAATAGACGTAGTGTTTATTATTTTTGGTAAACTTAGATTGCTTACATTTTTCATAGAATTTTTTTTTTTTTTTGTAATTTAGATTTTTTATTTTTTTTCGTAGTGTTAGTTTTTTTTTAATTTTTAATTTAGATATTTTAATTTGTAGTTTTTTTTAATTTTATTAGAATAGTTATGTTAATATAATTTATAGTTTAATGTTAGGTTTATATTTATTTCACAGGTAAGTTTTTATTTATTTATTTAAATAGAGTTATATTGTAATTTTAATTTAAAGGTAGGGGGTGTTAGGTTTAAGGGTTAATAGTTTAATTTAGTGTTTTGCGATGTTGGGGAGTGGCGGAATAGGGCTTAATAGCTTTTATTAGTGGCGGCAGATTAGGGGTTAATAACTTTATTATAATGGCGGCGAAGTCGGGGAGCGGCGGAATAGGGGTTAATAACTTTATTATAGTGTCTGCGATGTCAGGAGTAGCAGATTAGGGGTTAATAACTTTATTTAGGTGGCAGCGATGTCGAAGGCAGCAGATTAGGGGTGTTTAGACTTGTGGTTTATGTTAGGGTGTTAGTCAAAGCAGCCCTTGGATTTTGTGCGGTATGAAGCTTAACACCACCATATCACACGTACAAGAAGGCTTTTCAGAAACTCGTAATGGCAGCGCTATGGAGGGTGAAATAAACCAACTTTTGTTGCGTTCATTTAACACCCTGTTTAGTGCAAAACTCGTAATCTAGGTGTAAAACATAAATTATGCTTACCCATCTCTTTTCTTTAGATGGAAAGAGTCCACAGCTGCATTCATTACTTTTGGGAATTCAGAACCTGGCCACAAGGAGGAGTCAAAGACACCCCAGCCAAAGGCTTAAATACCCCCTCCCACTTCCCTCATCCCCCAGTCATTCTGCCGAGGAACAAGGAACAGTAGAAGAAATATCAGGGTGAATAGTGCCAGAAGAACAAAAATTGCCCCACAGAAAAAATACTGTGGCGGCAGATTAGGGGTTAATAACTTTATTATAATGGCGGCGAAGTCGGGGAGCGGCGGAATAGGGGTTAATAACTTTATTATAGTGTCTGCGATGTCAGGAGTAGCAGATTAGGGGTTAATAACTTTATTTAGGTGGCAGCGATGTCGAAGGCAGCAGATTAGGGATGTTTAGACTTGTGGTTTATGTTAGGGTGTTAGTCAAAGCAGCCCTTGGATTTTGTGCGGTATGAAGCTTAACACCACCATATCACACGTACAAGAAGGCTTTTCAGAAACTCGTAATGGCAGCGCTATGGAGGGTGAAATAAACCAACTTTTGTTGCGTTCATTTCACACCCTGTTTAGTGCAAAACTCGTAATCTAGGTGTAAAACATAAATTATGCTTACCCATCTCTTTTCTTTAGATGGAAAGAGTCCACAGCTGCATTCATTACTTTTGGGAATTCAGAACCTGGCCACAAGGAGGAGTCAAAGACACCCCAGCCAAAGGCTTAAATACCCCCTCCCACTTCCCTCATCCCCCAGTCATTCTGCCGAGGAACAAGGAACAGTAGAAGAAATATCAGGGTGAATAGTGCCAGAAGAACAAAAATTGCCCCACAGAAAAAATACTGATGCTGTGGACTCTTTCCATCTGAAGAAAAGAAAATTATCAGGTAAGCATAATTTATGTTTTTCTTTATAAATGGAAAGAGTCCATAGCTGCATTCATTACTTTTGGGAAAACAATACCCAAGCTATAGAGGACACTGAATGATAAAACAGGAGGGTACAAAAGGCGCCCCCATTCTGAGGGCACCAGTCCTGAAACCCCTATCCAGCAAAAAAAATGCTTCGTCCGAAGCAGAGAAAACTTTGACAAGAACACTGACCCACAGAAGTTCACAAGCCTTGTTAGAGAACGCAGGACTAGACTCAACTGAGCCAACACGCCTCCGGAAGACACCATAGCCCAGCAGTCGGTCCCTCACAACACACTCCTTACGAGAGAGAGGGAGAGATAAACTACCGTAAACTCCCTAAAGGAAGAGAACACCGAGAACCCAGACAAGGATACCCGGAAGACCCTAAATAAGGTACAACAAGTTCCAAATAAAATAAGGAAAAAACTCCAGAACCAAGTCAAGTTTACAGAGATCAAAAACCTGTCCTGAGAAACAAGGGGAGGCCAACACCAGACCAGCCCAGCGACAGGCAGATCTGACAAGCAGGGGAACAAAAAGACCTCAATCTCCAGCCCAGAAAAAGTGCAGAATGGGACGGACCTAGCCACCCCAATAGAGCTCGGGTGCCAACCCAAATAGGTCCCTCAATTAGGAACTCCTAAGAGAATCTCATAGAGATGAACGGAGAAATACAGTAGATCACCTATAAGACCCAGCATGATACTAATGACAGTCTCAACATGGAGACTTCAATCTCCACAGATGGAACAGAACAACCCACTATAGGGTAAAATACCCATTCCAATCACCTGCCCACAAGACAGGACAGCCAACCTCCCGAGGGAGGAATTCCACTGCCTAAAGGAGAACAAAACGAGAACAAAAGCACACAAGCCCCAAACAGGAAGCCGTAGCCTGAAAAAACAAAAGCTGAATGAAAATCATCCAGACCCAAAAACACAGAACTCCCAATGAAGGAGATCACCAATCCTACAAAGGACAGCCCAGACCAAAAGGAGTGTATCCAAAAACGCACAGATCCTGTCCTAGCTGCAAGCAGCCCAACTAACTAGACCATAAGTCATGGCCAATGTTCCCTGGAAAAACTGGAACGCTCTGACCCAGCCACAGGATCATAAGGTTCCAGAAATCCGGGACGATCCAAGACAAAAACTATAGGCCCAAGCCCAAAATGTGTGGAACCAACCACACCCCAGGGAACACAAATACCCCATCTGATAACAGACCTCATAGGGGAATGACCGGACTAACCCGGAAAAAAACAGAAAACAAGAGTCACTCGAGAACACCCCTTGCCAGAGTCCAGCACTCCAAAAGGAGCTAGAGCACAACAGAGTCGCCTATATCCTTACCGGAGATCTATCCAGACATTGCACTATTTTGATCTTCTGAGATTGTCTCTTCTATTAGTGTATTCATTATTTACATTGTATACCAATTGTATTATATGTATTTCTATAACATTGAATCAGATTGTATTGTATTTTATCTGAACAGTTTTTGACCTGACTTAATATATATGTGAGAGCGACCAATCCTGAGTCACTCTTTTTTTATTTTTTATTTTTTATTAAAACATTTTTTTACATAAGTTTTTAATATAAATAAATTGTTTTAAGCATTTTGAAACTACCAATTTCTATACTTATTTGCCTATATATAAAGGCCAACTGTAGGGGTTATATTATATATTATACATTATTACATTATTATATATACCATTGTCAATATCACCCTCCTTTTCAGTCAGCTTTGTTCCTGATTCATCCTGTTTTATATATACTTTAGCCAACTTTGGCGCTCCTATTCCCTTTTTCGTTTCTTCACAACAGAGTCGCTACAAGACTCTAGAGCCCAGAAGGCATGCAGAACACCACCAAGACAGCCAAGACCAAGGGAAAACATTGAGGACCAATCCCGAGGAATTGAGCACTCTAATACGGCATTCAGAACATAACTGATAGGCTTGCATCATCCAGGGCAATACGCATTCTGCTCAAGGAGTAGAATCTGAAACAGAGACGTCCGTCTCCACAATTTCAGATTCCTCCATAACTAGGATGAAAGAGTGGACTAAAGAAAAAAAAATCTAAACGGCACCTGACACCCACAATGGCTGGGGCCCTTACCACCTCCTATGAACCAGACACCAGCAGAGCAGAATTTCTCCGTCACCACACGGTGAGGAATGCGGAAATGGATCCCAAAAACGTGACCATGCCTAATAACCAGGTGAACCGTATAGTCCAAAAAAAGCGCGCCCGACTGTAAGGTTGGGTCACTTTCCAAAAGCCGTTATGTTGCACAAGCCATGAGCCAAAATAACACTACACATAAGCAGGTTAAATAATATAACAAACATGATTAAAAAAAAAAAACGTTCAATAACCTCCCTCAGGAGATATTAACCCTTGATTCCAAGATACAAAAGGCGCCTCACTGAGACCCTGTGTTATAAGTTAGTCCCCCGAGGTGGTAGCTCCTCGGGAAAACATCTGTAACACGGTACATTTCATGAAGAAAGTAAAATTAAATGATCTTACCGGGAATCTACGCCGTGAAACAGGAACACGGCCCTTCAAGTGTGACACATAGTAGCATCGCTTCCGCCATGGACTTGAGAGAAGAAAGCAGGAAGCGAAACTCGTCAACGCTGATTGCTTATGGAGCTGTTAATATGAGTCGGGATGGTTTCGCAGAAAGACTCTCCCTGCATCTCCGGACTCTAACTTTCATCCATGCTTTCACTGAAAGGCTGACAGGACTACTTAAAACTCCAGTCCCATGCCGAAGAGTACTACCCTCCATAAAAGACTAATCTAAAACCTCTGACACTACTCTGCCAACCTCCTGGGACAAAAGGCAAAGAATGAATGGGGGATGAGGGAAGTGGGAGGGGTATTTAAGCCTTTGGCTGGGGTGTCTTTACCTCCTCTTGATGGCCAGGTTCTGAATTCCCAAAAGTAATGAATGCAGCTATGGAGGGATATTTATCAAGCCGTCAACCGCAAATACGCTGGAATTCTGCAGCTTAATTCTGGCGAGCCTGATTCGACCTAGTTATCAAAGCATTTAATACATAATACATTTATTTAGTTGCGGTGGCTCCGGGAGCTTTGGGATGGGGGTTAATAACTTTATTTAGTTGCGGCGGGATAAGGGTTAAACATTTTAGTATAGTGGGGTGTTTATTGACAGGGTATAAATAAAGTTGGGAAAAAGACGAATAGCACCAAGATCGATGACTGTTAACAACAGTCCGCTGCTCATCGTCCCGTACTTGGTGATCAGCTTTTTGACAGCTTTTTTTATAAATAAGGAGAGCGTATTCAGGTCCACGGCCGGGATGTTAGGCGAGCGTATTGGTGCCGTCGAATGCAGCATAGTTGATGGTTTGATCATTCGGCCTCATGGACTCTTTCCATTTATGAAGAAAATAAATGATAGAATGATGCAATCAAAGAAAAGATTAGTATGAGAATAACAAATAGATGCATTTTTTAAAGTTTCATTAGCGGTTTAAATATTGATGAAATAAGTGTTACGTTTATGTGTCTGTAAAACAATGGGAGCTGCCATGTTGGGCTCACAATTTCAAAATGGGATTTACAGGAAAAGGAGACAAAATAAATAATGGAAATATATATATATTTTTTTCTGACAAATTTATTTTTTCTCCCATTTTACAGCTCCCTCTGAGAGGTTTTCAAATACAATATACAACTCATGGATGCCCCAGACATTTAGTTTTACACCTCCACATTTATATCACTGATCACTTAGCAATCGAATAGGGATGAGGGGTTTAACCCAAACAAAGCAATACAGTCAAATGCTGAACACACACAGCCAGGGCTAAGTATGCAACATCCCTGTAATGACCAAAGGTAACCGAAACCTTTTAATACAGAATGAGAATCAAAGCAAAGAAAACTTGCTAAAACATATCTGCTTAATGTAATTTAATTTAACACTTGTTGTGGCAAAAAGAGTTAAAATGTTCCATATGGTGTGCTCGTCTTGTAACCTCATTTAGTGCTCCAGATTTTGAAACCCTCTTACAGGCAGTTAAAGGCCAACATAAACAACCAGCTGGGCCAAGATGCTTAAGTGGTGACGAGATGACGTAAAAATCCTGGTTTCTCTTTTTCCCTGGGAAGTGAAACTGCTTTTTATTTTTTTTTTAATATTAAGCCCTCTCCAGCCCGACTAAATGGATCACTGCAAAAACACTACTTTACAAGCTTCAGTATGTATCTATGGCTTCCCAAGAACCAGGCCCCATTATTATCCAATTCTGTTTCCAAAATATTCTTATGTCTCATCTGGGACATCAAATTTTGCAGAGAAAAAGAAAATGTCAACATCTGCTTACCTAATTATTAGAAGAAAAAAAACTGCTATTGACTACTGAATTTCACACATACTGGACCTACTGTTGTAACTGTGCACATAAGTTTGTATTGCTACAATTACCGAACATTTGTCATATGTATAACAAATCTTAAAAAGAACTGCTATAAATTCAAGCAAAACCTTCATATTTATATGGATGTGTGTACAGCAGGGGTTTGGAATAGTTAAAGGAAGATACAGAAGCAATGATGAAAAGCTCTAATGTGCAACTGTTTATTTTTTTTGCATTAATATGTCATAAGACTCCCCACAAAAGATGTGTAATGGAATAATATGTATACTATGTATATATATATATATATATATATATATATATATATATATATATATATATATATAACACACACACGTACGTACATACATACATACACACATTCTACTATAATTGCATTTGTAACGTGTCCGTTGGTGTCGCCAGTTGCGCCCGCATCCCCAAAGGGGAAAAAAACACACAACCGCCCGCACAAAATAACAAAAAAACTTGTAAACAACCGCAAGAAATAATAATAAACCGAACCACCCGCACAAAGTATAACAAAAACTAACCTCCCGCATATTAAACGCCTAAACCGCCAACCCCCACATCGCAAAATAATAAAGTAATTAATCCCTAATCCTCAAATAACAATTAAAATATTACCCCTAAATTGCCAACCCCATCGCAATAAACCTAATTAACCCCTAAACCGCCAACCCCCCACCGCAATAAACCTAATTAACCGCTGCATACTGAAGATTAAATGCAAGATACAATATTTATTGGAGTACCTTTCATTCCTATTGGCTGAAATTTTGAAATCAGCCAATAGGATGAGAGCTACTGAAATCTTATTGGCTGATTTGAACAGCCAATAGGATTTAAGTAGCTCTAATCCTATTGGCCGATTTCAAAATTTCAGTCAATAGGAATGCAAGGTACCTAAAATTGATGGCGGTACCTTGCATTCAATTTTCAGTGTACGGCAGATCGGATGAAGAGGAGCCTCCACTGCGATTTGGACCGCCGCACCGGATCCGCGCATCAGGGAAGCCAGCTCCGTGCCGCATTCGCTCCGGATGAAGATAGAAGATAATGGAGCCGCCTAGAAGACGACCTTCTCTGTCGGACTTCAGGAACAGTGAGTACCTATTTGGGGCTTAGTCTAAGGCTTTTTTTTTTTAGATTAGGGTTTTTTGGGCAATGCCCATACAAATGCCCCTTTAGGGGCAATGGGTAGTGATGTCGCGAATAGTTCGCCGGCGAATACTTCCCGGCGAACATAGCTTGTTTGCATTCCCTGCGGCGGGCGAACATTCGTCATCATTGAGTAAACTTTGACCCTGTATCTCACAGTCTGCAGACACATTTCAGCCAATCAGCAGCAGACACTCCCTCCCAGACCCTCCCAGCTCCTGTGCAGCAGCCATTTTAGATTCATTCTGATCCTGCATTCTTAGTGAGAGGAGGGATAGTGTAGCTGCTGCTGATTTTATAGGGAAATTGATAGCTAGGCTAGTGTATTCAGTGTCCACTACAGTCCTGAAGGACTCATCTGATCGCTGATGTAAGGACAGCACCCCAAAAAGCCCTTTTTAGGGCTAGAACATCTTTTTTTTTTTTTGCCTGTGTAATTTTGACTGTGAAACATCAGTCTGCTAGTGTAATCTAATTGCAGTTGCCTGCCTGCAGTGCCACCACTCATATCTGTTGTAACAGCAGTGTACATTTTGTAAAAAAAAAACTTTATTGACTGTGAAACATCAGTCTGCTAGTGTAATCTAATTGCAGTTGCCTGCCTGCCAGTGTGTGTGCCAGGCCCACTTGCTAAGTGCCACCACTCATATCTGTTGTAACAGTAGTGTAAATTAAAAAAAAAAAAACTTTTTGACTGTGAAACATCAATCTGCTAGTGTAATCTAATTGCAGTTGCCTGCCTGCCTGCCAGCGTGTGTGCCAGGCCCACTTGCCAACTAGTGCCACCACTCGTATCTGTTGTAACAGTAGTGTAAATATTTTAAAAAAAAACTTTTTTGACTGTGAAACATCAGTCTGCTAGTGTAATCTAATTGCAGTTGCCTGCCAGCGTGTGTGCCAGGCCCACTTGCCAACTAGTGCCACCACCACTCATATCTGTTGTAACAGTAGTGTACATTTTTTTAAAAAAAACTTTTTTGACTGTGAAACATCAGTCTGCTAGTGTAATCTAATAGCAGTTGCCTGCCTGCCAGGTCTATGTATGTATCCCCCTCTGGCATGCCACAGTCCAGGTGTTAGTCCCCTTGAAACAACTTTTCCATCACTATTGTGGCCAGAAAGAGTCCCTGTTGGTTTTAAAGTTCGCCTGCCTATTGAAGTCAATGGCGGTTCGCCCGGTTCGCCAGTTCGCGAACAGTTGCGGAAGTTCGAGTCCGCCGTTCGCGAACCGAAATTTTTAGGTTTGTGACATCACTAGCAATGGGTAGCTTAGGTTTTTTTAGACTTAGTTTTTTTATTTTGGGGGGTTGGGTGGGTGGGGGGGTTACAGTTAGGGGGTAATTGTTTTAGGAAAAAGCTGTTTAAGGGCTATTAGTATTAAATTAAGGGTTGTTTTAATTTTGGGGGGGGGATTTTTTATTTTTATAGGGTTATTAGTTTAGGCTTAAATTTTTTATTTTGGATAGCTATTTTTTTCTATAACTTAAAAAAAAAATTAATACCACCTTTGGTGTTTGTAATCCACTGCGATTTGGACCGCCGCACCGGATCCGCGCATCAGGGAAGCCAGCTCCGTGCCGCATTCGCTCCGGATGAAGATAGAAGATAATGGAGCCGCCTAGAAGACGACCTTCTCTGTCGGACTTCAGGAACAGTGAGTACCTATTTGGGGCTTAGTCTAAGGCTTTTTTTTTTTTTAGATTAGGGTTTTTTGGGCAATGCCCATACAAATGCCCCTTTAGGGGCAATGGGTAGTGATGTTGCGAATAGTTCGCCGGCGAATACTTCCCGGCGAACATAGCTTGTTTGCATTCCCTGCGGCGGGCGAACATATGCGATGTTCGATCCGCCCCCTATTCGTCATCATTGAGTAAACTTTGACCCTGTATCTCACAGTCTGCAGACACATTTCAGCCAATCAGCAGCAGACACTCCCTCCCAGACCCTCCCAGCTCCTGTGCAGCAGCCATTTTAGATTCATTCTGATCCTGCATTCTTAGTGAGAGGAGGGATAGTGTAGCTGCTGCTGATTTTATAGGGAAATTGATAGCTAGGCTAGTGTATTCAGTGTCCACTACAGTCCTGAAGGACTCATCTGATCTCTGATGTAAGGACAGCACCCCAAAAAGCCCTTTTTAGGGCTAGAACATCTTTTTTTTTTTTTTTGCCTGTGTAATTTTGACTGTGAAACATCAGTCTGCTAGTGTAATCTAATTGCAGTTGCCTGCCTGCAGTGCCACCACTCATATCTGTTGTAACAGCAGTGTACATTTTGTAAAAAAAAACTTTATTGACTGTGAAACATCAGTCTGCTAGTGTAATCTAATTGCAGTTGCCTGCCTGCCAGTGTGTGTGCCAGGCCCACTTGCTAAGTGCCACCACTCATATCTGTTGTAACAGTAGTGTAAATTAAAAAAAAAACTTTTTGACTGTGAAACATCAATCTGCTAGTGTAATCTAATTGCAGTTGCCTGCCTGCCAGCGTGTGTGCCAGGCCCACTTGCCAACTAGTGCCACCACTCATATCTGTTGTAACAGTAGTGTAAATATTTTTTAAAAAAACTTTTTTGACTGTGAAACATCAGTCTGCTAGTGTAATCTAATTGCAGTTGCCTGCCAGCGTGTGTGCCAGGCCCACTTGCCAACTAGTGCCACAACCACTCATATCTGTTGTAACAGTAGTGTACATTTTTAAAAAAAAAACTTTTTTGACTGTGAAACATCAGTCTGCTAGTGTAATCTAATAGCAGTTGCCTGCCTGCCAGGTCTATGTATGTATCCCCCTCTGGCATGCCACAGTCCAGGTGTTAGTCCCCTTGAAACAACTTTTCCATCACTATTGTGGCCAGAAAGAGCCCCTGTTGGTTTTAAAGTTCGCCTGCCTATTGAAGTCAATGGCGGTTCGCCAGTTCGCGAACAGTTGCGGAAGTTCGAGTCCGCCGTTCGCGAACCGAAATTTTTAGGTTTGTGACATCACTAGCAATGGGTAGCTTAGGTTTTTTTAGACTTAGTTTTTTTATTTTGGGGGGTTGGGTGGGTGCGGGGGTTACAGTTAGGGGGTAATTGTTTTAGGAAAAAGCTGTTTAAGGGCTATTAGTATTAAATTAAGGGTTGTTTTAATTTTGGGGGGGGATTTTTTATTTTTATAGGGTTATTAGTTTAGGCTTAAATTTTTTATTTTGGATAGCTATTTTTTTTCTATAACTTAAAAAAAAAATTAATACCACCTTTGGTGTTTGTAATTTTTTTAAACATAGACTGCCCTCTGGGCAGGCATATCGCCTTGTTCTTAATAAAACTATTTTGCCTGTGCCAAAGTACAATTATGATTAAATAATGGCAGTCGTACATTGTAAGTGAAAATGCAAGTTATTAAAAAAGGGACTTGAAACCCAAAATCATTATTTCAATTTAAAACAACTTTCCATATTTACATAAATGTTTGTCTCTGGGACAAAGCAAATGAGATAATAGATGTAAATTGGAAAGTTGTTTAACTTTGTATGGTCTGTCTGAATCATGAAATTTTTGGGGGGTTTCATATCCCTTTAAACTGAAGGTAAAACTTTGATGAATAAAAGCCCGTTTTTTAAAAATACTATTAAAAACAGGGGCACTTTCATTCATCAAAGTTTAGAAAGCAGCTGTTTTGATTAAAAACTTACCTTTGTTTTTTTCACAGCCAGAGAAGCTTCCCCCACCCGGAGATCCTCTCTTCACACGTCATCGATGACTAATCCAACTTCCTCCAATCACAGCGTTCCCCCCAGGGTAGTCATTGCCTGAGGCCATGCCATGATTGGAGGAAGCTGGATTAGTCATTGATGACGTATGAAGAGAGGATCTCCGGTTGGGGGAAGCTGCTCTGGCTGTAAAAAAAACAAAGGTAAGTTTTTAATTAAAACGGCTGCGTTTTAAACTTTGATGAATGAAAGTGCCCTTGTTTTTAATAGTATTTTTAAAAAAACTGGCTTTTATTGATCAAAGTTTACCTTCACTTTAACTATGGGGAACCCATAATAAAGGAGCATACAATCAAGAACAGTATAACAACTGAGAAATCAGTGATCAGCAACATTTATGCTATATCAGAATAAAGCAATAAGTGTTGATAAACGTTATGCTTACCTGATAAATTCTTTTCTTTCTTGGTAAGGAAATTCCAAGAATCCTGCCACCAGGAGGAGACAATGACACCCCAGCCAAATCTTTAATTATCCCTTCCACTTCCATTACTCCCCCCGTCATTCAGCCGAGGAAAAAAAGGAAAAGTAGGAGACACACAAGGGCTATAGAGGTGCCAGAAGATAAGAAAAACCGCCACCAGATCAAAAATTCAATAGGGTGGGTTCGTGGACTGACTTGCCTGTCAGGAAAGAAAAGAATTTATCAGGTAAGCATACATTTTTTTTCCAATGGCAGGGAACAAATTATTCATTACTGTTGGGAATTCAATACCCAAGCTACAAGCCGAAGCCAAGGCAAAAACATCAAACTTGTAAAATTTTGCCGCCTTACAGATTTTTTCTATGGAAGCTTCATTGTTAAAAAGCACAAGAGAGGACACCGCACCGGTACAATGAGCCTTAATCCTCTCAGGAGGCTGTTTGCCAGCTTCTTCATAAGTCAAACTAATGACATTCCTCAGCCAAAAGGAGAGTAGTCGCAGTGGCCTGACCCTTGCGCTTACCGACATACAAAATAAACAAGGAAAAATATTGCCTAAAATCCTTGGTTACATGAAATTTCAAAGCATGTACTACATCTAGATTGTACAAACGCACGCTCCTCCTGAGAGGAAGGATTAGGGCATAAAGGAGGAACTACAATCTCCCAATTGATATTGCTGTCAGAGATCACCTTAGGGAGAAAACCTTACTTGGTACGCAAAACAGCCTTATCCGCATGGAACACAAGATAAGGAGGCTCACACTGTAAATATAGCTCAAACTCTGTGAGCAGAAGAAATAGCCAACAAAAAGGAAATTTATGCTTATCTGATAAATTTGTTTCTTTTACAATATGACGAGTCCACGGATTTTATCCTTACTTATGGGATGACGCCTCCTGGTCACCAGGAGGAGGCAAAAAGAACCACAGCAGAGCTGTATATATATAGCTCCTCCCTTCCCTCCCCTCCCAGTCATTCGACCAAAGTTAGGAAGAGAAAGGAAAAGCCAAGGTGCATAGGTGACTGATGTTTAACAAAAATAAATACCTGTCTTAGAAATGACAGGGTGGGCCGTGGACTCGTCATATCGTAAAAGAAACCAATTTATCAGGTAAGCATATATTTCCTTTTCTTTTACAAGATA